>NC_057850.1:96942349-97244607 GCF_015237465.2 Chelonia mydas
ACCAAAACTGTTTGTAGTTTTGCTAATTTATTCACCCTGCCATATGAATTTCAAACAGAAGAATTCACCCTGGACCATACTTAATTACACTGCAGCACTCATTATTAGGACCTGGGAAAACCACAGGGTTTCAGAGCTAGGGGAGGGAACTGGAGAGTTTGTGGGGAATAAGGTTAGGAGTTGTTTGGTCTATTTTTACCATTTTTTTTTAAAGTAACCTGGTAATCAGGTACAATGGTACAGTATGTTACTATGGGAATGAAGGCCAAATAAATAGCTAACCTAGACAGCAGGTGGGAGTGGGGTAAAATATAGCATTGTTATGAGGGAGAATTTGACAGCTCAAATTAAGGACCTGGGATTAGGGGCAACTGGGGATTTTATGTGGAAGGAGATAGTAGTATTTCCTCCTGGTTCTTGTTGTTTATATCCACCTCTTAGCTGGGGAGTAGCAGTCATGGCTTGTTCCCTCTCACTCAGGTGGTGATGGTCCTGGTAACTCTCTCCAATCTCTTCCTGGGTATTGTGGGGTGTGGCACTGTTCCTCACCAGAGAGCCACTATGTTCTCCAGGAAGGCTATTAACCTCTCAATCATCCCTAGCAACTGAGTGTGTGAGGAGCTAGTCATTTCCCTGTCTTTTTCTCTTTCCACTTTGTCAGGCTTCAGGAACTCTTCCTTCCACTTCTCCATCTTTTAATTCTTCTCTTCGGCTGTGCATAAAAGAGTTTCTTGCACATGTCATCTCATGAGCTCCTTTTCTTCCTATGTAGATTGGACAGATGGTCACTCAGTGACAACACTCCTGTCCATGGTCACCTTACTTTCCCATGTCATAAAGCTTGTCATATCTGTCAACAAAACAACTATATTCAATACAAATCTACATTCATTTCCTATTTTCAATTAAAAATGTAAGTGGGGTAATAGTCCCGCTATTGTGGGGAACTTTCCTGGCTTCTGTACTACCCCGGTGAAGTGGGCTAGCGAAAGGATCTGAGTCCTCGCTCCCACTTCCTTTATCCAGTGACCTCCCTGCCCTTGAGGGCTCCCCTTCCACTCTCCTGTCTGGCAGAGTCCTCATAACCCCAACAAGGCTGGGCCCAGGATTCCTGGGGGGCTCGACCCCCAACCTGCTGTGGTCACCTAGGACAGGGGCTATGGTGTCCACACTCCAGGGTGCTCTCTCTGCACTGGGCACTTCTCTGACCCCTGACCATTACATACAATTTAAAGCAAATGCAAGTCATTTAATCAACAATTAATTTTAAAAAGAATAAGGAATAATGGAAAAGGAAACACATCAACCCGCTCTGTGCAGGGAACATCACAAACAGTGTCTCTGGAATGTCCGGGCAGTTCACAGTCTGTTCCTTGTAAGTCCCAGGCCTTCTTCTCAGGCCCTGTCTGTGCTGTGGGTTGGACACTTGCTCTGGTGGTGGCCACACGCTCCCAGGCTCTAAATGGTAGGACCCTTCTTCCCAGTGTCAACCCCGCCCTGTCAGGGTTATGATCCAAGCCTGGCCTGCATAGCCTCTTGGCTGAGGCATCTTCCTGTGCTGGGCCCACTGCCCAGGGTCCCCCTCACTCTTCCCAGATGCTCACCGAACCCAGCTCCAGACTGCTCCAGCCCCAGCTCCACCACTCGGTCTCCACACTGCTGCTGCTGCTCTGCCTCCAGCTCCCTGGGCTGCTTCTTTGGCCCCTCTGCCTCTGGTTGCTGCAGCTCTGCTCCCAGGACAGGTCTGCTCTGCAGGTTACTTCTGTGACTCTTCTCCCAGCACTGATCTACTTCGTGGGCTGCTTTTCTGGCCCCTCTGGCTCTGGTTGCTGCAGCTCTCCTCCCAGGGCAAGTCTGTTCTCTCTGGGCTGTGCCTCTGGCTTTGGGGCTGCCGCTCTGCTCCCAGGACAGGGTCTGCTCTCTCTGGGCTGCTTTCCTGGTCCCTCTGAATCTGGCACAGCTCTGCTCCCCAGCTCAGCTTGGGCCCCTGCTTTCTCCTTAGCTCAGCCCCACTCTGTCTGACCCAGGCAAATCCAGCTCACATGGAGGACGGGACCTCCCTGGCCTCCTGGCTCCCTGATTAGCCTGCCCACCCTGTCATTCAGGCTGGCCTGGAGCATTGGCCTCTCCCCATTGTTCCTGGGGACTATCAGTCTCTGGGTCCTGGTTTCCCATAGACCCTTCCCCTTTTAGTACTGAGAGCTAGCCAACCAAAACACCCCCACTGAATGTTAGTAAGGGGGCAACAGTCCCCTTACAAAAAATCTTTGTGTTTTTCAGAAAATGTTTCCATTTCTCAGATTAATTCATCATACATAAAAAAATCTCTTTGGTTTCCATATATTTCTATAATACCAACTTACCTGTTTTTCCAAGGCATTTCTTTTTCATTTGCTCTCATGTCTTTTTTTATACTCTGTGTCCTTTCCCCCTCCTTTCTATTCTTGCTTCCTCCTCCATTTCAATTCATTATTTGTCCTCTCTCCCCTCAATGTCTAACAACCCTTTATCCTATTTCTTTCCATTTTGCTTCCTTCTCCCCACCCTGGTCTTCTTGGAGTGGAAGTAGTATACTGGAGCATGCTTACTTTTCAAAAGTGGATGATACATCTGTTTTTGAAGAGTAACCAGGTTACTGAGGTTAAGAATGTCACCAAACATCTAAATAGGAATAAGTAGAGAAACCTAGGTTTCTTTTCTTCCCTCTGTTGCTGGAATATATGCCCCTTCCCCCATGACATCTTCCTTGCAGGTGGAGGGTTCTAAGACATGAGTGCATTCCCTCTTCCCATTCCTAGAAGCATCTCCAGGCTGGGAAGGCACATAAGTCTATCTCTTCCCTTGTCCCCAGTGCTTTCTCTCTTTCATAGGGTAAAAACAAGGTTGGCACACAGCTGGTGCTTCTCCTTTTCCTCATCAGCCATTCCTTTCCACAGCATGGTGGATGAATGTATCAATCTACCTGTTTTACCAGTTCTTCCTGCTGACACACCGAAGATGCTAAAAGCACAGTAAATAAAGCTGTCTCCTTACAGCCTCATGCATTCAACAGCTGAGGGAAACCTCTATGGCTGTGGCTATTTCTATGGCCATAAAAATCAAGGAATTCATAGAGCATTGATTGACACTGGTGAATTCCATTCCACATTTTTTAACCTACCCCATCATGCCCCCACTACACAGTGCATTAGTGAGCCAAATCCATGGGAGAAACTATTTTTCTCCTGATTCAGAAGACAATAGATGGGTTTTGTTCTGAATAATTATACTGTTATAATGCATGTGTTGTAATGAGACATTTACATTTTCTCAGCAAAACATCCCAGCAACAGCTCTTGGGCCTGAGCCTGCTTATGATGAAGCCAATGAGTTTGCCCATCAAATTTAGAGGGAATCAGGCCCTTGTTCCTGCCTAAAACTTTAACTAGAGTAGCACTGTCAGAAACCAACCCTAATATCTAGTTAACATAAGCAAGAGATGCAAAATGGTCTTCAAAGGGTAAATTTACCTCCATGTAATCCATTTCATACGATTCTTTTAAGGTTCATAATGAGGAGTCAACTGCTTAAATCAACACACCACTAGGGCAGCACAAATGAATTTTCCTGGCTAATGTACCTGTGACAAACCTGATGTGAATTCTTTGAAACCACCTCACTGTTAACATTCAAGGTCCTTTTGTTTGTTTTTTTCCCCGTAGTCTTTTGCCAGATTCTGTGGTTAATTTTAATCATTCATATTCAGCCCAGAAAGCTGTCCTCAAAGTGTCAGCAGTATACATTTAAACACAAATTAATTACTTTAAAAAAAGCTTTGTTCCAGTGAAGCAATATATGGAGTATTTGTTAAAGATTAAAAGACTGACCAGCAGGTGGTCAAAATATTGATCATCCTATTTGTTGATAGATTAAGAACTATTAAATGATTAATTCTACTGCATTCTAGTTTATGCAAACACTCTATAGGCTATAGGATAATTGATCCTAAATGAATACCTGATGAAAGACTTATGAACAGAATCAATTTACTGTATTTAAAGCAATCCCACATACATTTAAAATAGCTTTCAGTTCATTAATACTTCTCTCAGAGCTGATTGCAATAAAACCCTAGTCTTAGCATACTCTTAAGATTCACATGTATGTCAACAGTCCATTTGTTATATAATTACATAGAGTGCCATCTACCGACATACACAAGGGACTCCCAGGAAATCTTGTGTCTCTGTACAGGAATTTGAGAGTATATAGGGACCATTCCGCCTTCCTAATGTTGCCTGCCAATATACAATACCTACTACAATGAGAACCAGTTTAGGGGTGGGACTCTTATCTAGCATGAGTTATATTGTCAAGTACCATGAATTGTTTTAAAAAGTTCATAATTAGATGGATTTATTCCCCAAAGATAAGACAACTGCAGCCCTCTATTTGCAATGCAATCAGTGTCCAGGAAGCATGTCAGCAAGTAAAGTTTATAAAGATTTTAATTGTCACCACTTATTAGTATTGGGACAATATTGCAAACCAACTGTGAACTGAAAATTTTTTTTTGAGTTACTGCCCTTTTTATGTGCACGTTGCACACATTCTAACACCTACCTGTGCTGGCAGGAATCAGTGCAGAAAAAGGAATTTTAATCCTGGTTGGAGAATATTTCCAGAAGGCAAGTTTGGAATTTGTAAATGCAAGTTTTCACAAAGGTAACCTGATTTGAGGAGTCACATTCATACAATCAGGCAATGAAAACTTAGCATGTGACAGGTCAGTCTAATCAAGACTAATCAACACAGCTCAAATTTTGAATATGAACAATGAAGTGTAAACTGTCTACAAACCAAAAATTTCAAAACTCCCTGAACTTCAGTCTCATTGACTTTCAGTTGGACTTGTGCTTCAAAACCCCATAAGCATTTTTGAAAGTTTCCCACCACAAATTATTTGCAAAGGAGTGAATGTGAGGAAATCACTAGACAGTTTGCTCACCAAAGATTAAATTCACTTGATATTTAATTTAATAATTTGCATAGCAGTCATTATAGACTGTTGCCTACAATATCTTGCATCTATGCAATCATTATTGCTGTCAGTTCTTCTCTTCAGCATCTGGGAAAACCAAGTTATCTTGAATATTAAAGTAGGCACCATTTTAAGCACTTCAAAAAAAAAAAAAAAAAAAGGAGTTCAGCTCTGATTAATTTAAGTAGCTGAAACCATGAAGGACTGCTATTAATCAGATGATATAGTTAATGCATAGTCCCAACCCCAATATACCCATATACAATAGATTATGGGGGAAATCTAATGGTTTTATATTGGTGCTCTTCACTGTAATATCTGAGTACCTTCCATGAAAAAAATTGATAGCAGTAATGAAGTCTCTCATGGTCTTCAAAAAAATCTCTTACTCTGAACTTTGATATAAAAAGACTGCTGGTGGCCTGGGGTTCTGTTTGGTTCTTGTTGGTTTACTTGTTTCAGGATTTTCGGGGGAAGGGAGCAAGCATTTGCATAGATGGGAATGTCAATGTTGAGCATGTCATTCTTTCTGTGGTGGAAAGAATTTTTGGAAAAAGATTTTGCAGCATTTCCCAAAAATGGAAAGACTCTGGGTTAATCTAATCTCCTTTGGAAGGTTGTTCATTAGCCAGAACCCCCAACCAAGAACATTTTGTCCTCAGCACTCATGTGCTTTGAACTAGGCTTTGTGATATGCAGTCCCAGAGGGCCACAACACTCTCAGCATTTCATAGACCAGAACTCAGTCTTAACACTAATATCTATTTTAATTATATTAACCCACAGGTAAGCCAGACTGGTTTCCAACTATGCATTTGTCATTGTTCAGTGAGGCCAAGGCACCTGGTCTGCCAGCATCACACTCATTCTTCCTCCTTTGCTATTCCCTGTATTCCCCTAGTATATATTTGTATCTTTTTACTTTTTTTACTCTTGATTTCTACACAGTTTCAGATGACAGTTTAGGGCCTAGCCTAGGTCCCAATTTTGAAAGCAGTTAATGGATTGAGTCACAAGTGGGTTAAGACTGAGTTCTGGTCTATGAAATGCTGAGAGAGTTGTGGCCCCCTGGGACTGCATATCACAGAGCCTAGGACAAAACACAGGAGGGCTGGGCCATTGTGGAACAAATGCTTTGTTGATTGCTCCGCCTCACAGCCCTGGAGAGTGTACTGTGATGCTGACAGGCCAGATGCCAGAGTCTCAGGACAATTCACTTGTGTGTGAATATCAAGGAAATGTTAAGTGTACTAATTCACTTGAGTCTTAAATTTAGTTTAAAGGACATGTGAATGATATTGTCTTCACTTATCAATAACCTGCTGATTGTTATTGCATTACACTTAATTAACCCTAGTATTAAGATGAGAATCTACTTGATCTGTAAACTTCATGAAAACTAATGAAGGATTGTTGTGTGCAATTACATTACAATTTACATAGTGTAGATCCTGGTAATTACATTTACCCATCAAATGTGATTAGAGCCTTGGAAATGTAAATGAAGAAAGTTGCTAACTTCAAAGCATGGGTCATTGTGTTTGGAAATTCACAGACTCAGTGTGCATTTAGTCAACAAAGGAAAAGCTCATACTGTGAATGAAAACACTTGCCAGATTGCTCTCCATGGAATGGCGCTATAAGAATGGATTGAGGGAATGATTCTGCATCTCTGAACTATTTGGACATGCACAGGGAAGCATTTCAGATGCAAGACAGAGATCCCCAAATTTATTTTGGGTAATCCTGAGAGACTTATGGAAAAACTAGCAGATTGCTACATCTCTGCTATCATTTCGGATTTACAAACTTAGACTCACCTGTTAATGTATTTTACCTGCTTTAACCTCTCAATAACCGATTTATTTTTCTTAGCTAATAAATCTTTAGTTAGTTTACTAGAGAAATTGGTTGCCAGAATTGTCTTTGGTGTGAGATCAAGAGTACCCATTGACCTGAGGTAAGTGACTGACCCTTCGGGATTGGGTATAACCTAATGTGATATGATATTTGGTATAGCAGCCAGGATCACAAAGTCCAGTTGTCAGGGTAGTAAGACAGGCTGGAGCTCTTAAGGGGACTGCCTGTGACTCCATGGTAATATAATGACAGGTTTCAGAGTAACAGCCGTGTTAGTCTGTATTCGCAAAAAGAAAAGGAGTACTTGTGGCACCTTAGAGACTAACCAATTTGAGCATGAGCTTTCGTGAGCTACAGCTCACTTGGTTAGTCTCTAAGGTGCCACAAGTACTCCTTTTCTTCATGGTAATATAGTGATCCAAGAGTGCACATTTATTACTGTCTTGGTGAAATTTAATTATAGAATATACCACCAGTTTGGGGTATCCGCCCTGTTTTCTGACCGTCTGACCTGAGATTGGCACTCACAGTTGAGAGCCGTTCCAAACAGTATGGGGTACGTGTCCAATCATCCCATCACAACTTGAACACTGGGGGAAAGAATAAAAATGCCTGTTAAGGAGATTTCATTATTCCTTTGCTGCTAGAACTCTGGAGTGGGGGGGAGGGCAGAGGAAATGAGAGGAGAGAATATCTAAGCATATGCAAGGAGTTCCCAGCTGTTTTGCCTGGGTTGACCCTAAAGGACATACAGAGTCTGCTTACTAACTAGTTTTTTTTTATTAATACCTAACTTACCTGCTGTAACCTTGTAAATCATTTTCTCATTTCTTTTTCCTAGTTAATAAATCCGTAATTTGTTTGTTACAGGGCTGACTACAAGCATTGTCTTTGGTGTGAGATCTAAGGCATAAGTTAACCTAGGATAAGTGACTGGTCCTTCGGGACTTGGAGTAACCTCAATATTGTGTGTCTTTGGTGTAAAGTGACCATCTACCACAGAGTCAAGCTTGCCTGGGTGGCAAATCTCAGAATGCCCAAGGGGACTGTCTGTGACTTCATGTTAAGCCTTGAGGAGTTTACACTTGTTGCCTGATTGTTGGAATCTATGTATAGCATTCACAACCAGTTTGGGGTTTGCACCCTGCTTCTGAGTCTGCCCTGAGGTTGGTATTCTTGCTTGTGAGCCACTCCAGACAGCATGACAATGAGAACATTTGAAAGAGCTAAATATAGCTTGTAAAAATATCTGAAGTGTGAAAATACCAAGGATGGAAAGAAATGATTTAGGGTAATACACAAGCAATATAACCAAGAATAACGGAAAAGTAAAGAGTAAAGACAAGTAAAATTTGAGGCAAATATCTTCCTGACAGTGAAATCTGAGAGACCATAGACTGATCTCCCAGGACTAGCTGTCTAAGGCAGGGCTTGTCTCTTCATCTACTAGGAAAAGCAGGGGACCCTGACTAGAGTCATTTGGTGCTACTGTAAAATAAATGAACAAAAAAGGTACAATCCACAACTCACAGGGAGCTCATCTTCATCTCTCGCTTATGATTCTCTTCTTTCTCTAGGAGACCTCCGTCAGTAGAACTGTTCGATATTTACCTTTAAAAAAAATGTCAGTTACTTAACTTTAGCATGGATAGTGTGTGCTCTTTAGGAGCCAACAAGTGCACAACTTTTAAAAATCAATGGCCAGATTCTGATACCCATTATAAATGAAGGTAGCACCTTATTCTACAAGTAGTCCCTTCGGAGTCAGTTGGGAAACTCAAGCAGCTTAGTGCTAGTCAATGCAAATAAGGGTATCAGAAGCTGACCCAAAGTTTGGTTCACTAATTTTGACTAAAAACAGGTGAACAGTGTGTTTAACATAACACCTGTTTACTCCGTCTCTCTGCTAATGGAGAACCTTACGTTTATTTGCTGCTAAAAAATGCTTTCCTTATGTATTTCACACCAAGTTATAAATAAATTGCTGACATACCTACATCCAGTCGTTGATGGGCAATCCACAGTTGTGGGACTTCATAATCTTCTCACCTAAAATGAGAACTTTTCTGCCTCTCCCATGTATACACATATTAAATAAAATTCTTTTAATCTTCCCTGCAAAAACGTCTCCCAATATGCATGTTATTACTGAAGTGCCAGTGACTGATAGCTTTGAGGATTAGGTTTCTAGGATAAATCTCACGATGGTACCACTCCTGAAGTTGCAAAGGAGAGTGATTTTTTCTGAAGCTCATGAGTCAAAAGTAGAAGTTAAATGAAATAGCCCACGTTTGTTTTGATTTCTACTTCACAACTGACCTTAAAGTGTGGGAAATCTCCAGGTGGACTTGGCAGCCTGGAGTGGAATGGTTTGAACAGTCTCAATTAATTTAAAAAGACAAGGTGGGTGAGGTAATATCTTTTATAGGACCTAGTTTGGTTGGTGAAAAAGAAGATTTTGAGCTACACAGAGCTCTTCTTCAGGACCTGAAGTTGGTCCAGTAAAGGATAATACCTCCCCATCTTGTCTCTCTTATATCCTGGTACCAACATGGCTACCCCACCATTGCAAACAATTTAGATGCACTACATAAAAAGCAAAATACTTGCTAGTGCCTTAGCATATGTATATATTTGTACTTCAAATACTTAATCTAAGGGCCCAAATGTTCAAAGAATATAAAATCCAAAATGACTGAATAGCTGTAAACAAAACCACCGATATAACGTGATGGCTTAGAGCCCCAGAGAAAACATGTTTAAATCAGATAAAGATTTCCAAATAGAGAGCCCAGAACAGAAAAAAAGGCATCCAGCTCTCCTTCCTATGGAAGACCAATACATTCAAATAGTGGACAACCAATCAAATTAATTATATGAATAATACATGTGTTAGAAAATTAGGTAGTTTTTTCTCCTCAGTGTTATCCAAATGTCAGTTCCCCATGATTAGAGATATTTTACCACCAACACATATTCATTTAAAAAAATCTAAGTAGCTTTCATAAATTAAGGCTTTTTTCTGTTTTGTTTCTCTCTGCAAACAAAATGTGTTTATGAGATGGCTTAAAGGTGTGAACAGAGCAAAAAAGCAGTCTATATCCAAATAAGGCTTCTGTTTCAATCCCCACTCACAGGAAGAAAAGCTATCATTTGGACCAGCACGTGATCTGTTCCTGCAACCCTTGGCAAGTAGTCTTCTGCTGACATGAGGATTCCCACCAAAAATCAGTGGGAATATCTGTATAGACTGAGATTACTGGGTAAATAAGTAACAGTCAATTATGGAGGCATCCAATTTAAGGCTTTGCCTTCCCTATAGTCTTTAGTTGACTAGTACAATAGGTTAATAACTTGACTTCTATAATAGCCACATTAAAATAAATATGCACAGAGTATAGTAGTAAAACTGTAGTACAATGGTAAAACTGTTTGATATCTCACATCTTGTTTTTTTACTGAGCACGGTTGCCCTGCATTTGAGGGGTGTGTATACCCCAGAATGTGATCAAGTTAATTGCAACCATATTATGTGCATTCAGCCACCCTGAAGTAATGAAATAGACTACCATATAGTTAAGGGTTAGTTTTGAGACAGGCTTTTAGAAGCAATGTCATATCTAGCTGGCAGCTTTTGCTAATCAGAATGGGAGAAGGGGACAGACAAGTAAACAACTGAGACTAAAAATCTTGGTGGTTGAAAAACCTTGAGTCTACACACCTCTGATATTACAAGTTTATTGAAAGTTAGAAAAAGTGATGATTTGTAGTATACTGAGTCAGTGAGACTACTCACAGAGTAAGTACTACGCAGTGTGGGTAAGGGTGGAAAAATCTAGCTCTTAAAATGGAAGATTACAGCTATCTGCATTTTGCCTATATGCCACTCCACAAGAATGGAGCCCAGTTTTCCAGTCTACATAAGCAGTCTCCACTGACTTTAAGCATGAGTAAAGCTTACACGTTCAGGACTCTAAATATGCTTCTTCCCTAAGTTCAACTTCATTTAGTCAAAATCATTGACAGTTCTTTTATAATAAAAGGTAGGCTTATTATAACCTATCACACCTCAACTCTGTTATATGTTCCATTATTCATGCTTGTCACCTCATCACTTAAGAAAATAACTTATACTATTAACAATTCTGTTATCTTTAACAAAAAAACTATACCAATATATCTAAATATAAAAGGCAACTAAACATAAAAACAGACTTCAAAAAGAAAAGCTTTATTTTAGTTGACTGCATTTTAATTTGACCTTTCCCCCTCTATTATTGCTGCAGTTTGGGGAATCCATGAAAAAGTTGGCATAAAAACATAGTAAAATTCTCTTTTAATCTAGCTACTAAGATCTATTGGTGGTATTCACCATTTCTAACTAAATTTATGGAACAGGTGCTTGTTACCTGAGGTTTTCAGAACCCACAACAGGAGCAACTTAACTATTTCACTGCAGGTGGTGTCAGGAATAAATCAAGAGGAACACAGCAATTCCGTCTGATAAGAATCATGCAAGTAAAGTGCTCTGTCTGAAACAGTTTATTAGATTTAAGCACACACAACCATAAGCAATAGATTTAGAACATCCCAGATATTTACCTAACATCTAGAATGGTATTGAATAATTAACAGCAGGTTTGCTGTGGCCAGTTGCTCACCCACTGGGGAGAAAGGGTGTCGGGAAAAATGCCTCTAGGACAGCTGCAGAGGACAGCTCCAAAATACAAAATATTTTGGTTTAAATGCTTTAAAAATCAGTGGCATTGGGCTCAATTCTACATTCCTTAATCAAACAAATCTTTCATTGGTTTCAATTAAGTTCTTCACAGTTAAGAACTGGAGAATCAGGCTTATTTATTCAGGACCAATGGGCATTTAAAAAGATATCAGGTTTTTATAAAATACAAACTCAGAATGCAAACAAAAAGGTAAAACAAACCAAAGTCAGATAAGATGAGAATCATATACACACAAAAGTATTTAGCAGTATACGTCATGAACATAAAGGTAAATGAGAAGAAAATATATAAAGTAGACAATGTTTTTCAACCATTTTAATTGAGGGAAATATGTACACGGTATAAACACTAAAGAACAATTTTAAGGTAGGTTTTGATTCCAATTTGATTCTCTTACATTTGAAAATCAGGAGATTAGAATACACACGTGCCTGACAGGCCCAAGCATGAGGTGCCCTGATGCATGGGAGTCTTGGGTTTGGGCTCATCCCACCGGTTTAGCTGTATAGATGCCTGAAGAGGAAGGTGAAGAAGAGGGGCTGTCTGAGTTGTAGGCATTCACTAAGACCAGCTGGCTGAAAAGGAGATGCAATGGAAGAACCAAACTGTCATGCACATAAGCTCTCACAAAGGTGGAGTTCGTGCAAAGAATTTAAGCCACTTCTATAATCTCCAATCCTAAAGCCATCTGACAGCGGACTAATCCCTGCAGAAAATCAGAGCAGCTTCTGGACTGCTCTAACTTGCGCCGGTTGCCAGCTGCCCCCAAGGGACTAAGCTGTCATTTGGGGCTCACAAAGCCAGTAAGAAGTCCCATGGTGCTCCCTTTCCTTCAAGTACATCTTCTGTGTTGGGGTGAGGATGTAGGAGCTGCTATTGTGACTCTACATTATCCAATGGCTGTTAAACTGGCTTTACAGCTGCTTTGCACCACCAGTGCTGCTCAAACCAGAGTGGGTATGAAGAAGATAGTCAGGAAATGGGCCATTTCCTGAAGGGTACTGAGCATCCTTAGCTCCCACTGGATGAATAAGGAAGTCAGTGAGTTCACAACACACTGCAGGATCAGGCGTTACTGTATGGGCATAGGACTGGAACATGGGACATAGCATAGGAAAGAACTTGGACATAGTGGGGAATCAGTAACATGATTAATTTGATTACATTCCAAACATTCAGAATAATACAGTACCTCTGTATGTTTTCAGTCTTCATGCTTCATTCTTGTTTTAAGCCAGGGCGGACAATGCCAAAACATGATATTTTTAGGATAAATGTATTTCAGAAGCAATAATGTTTAGGTGAGTCATCAATTTCACTTTCAGTTTTTTCCAGCTCTTTCAACAAACTGTTGTTAACCACTTTTTTCCTTAAACGCTACAGTTCAGGAATGGAGGACAAGAGAATAAATGACCTTTAGTCTCATAAAAATCTAGTCTAGGTTGTGTGTTTCGGGGCTAGATAGTGATTCTGCCACAAGCCCTGTGTGTGGGGTGGTTCGTTGGTGCACTGCCCCGGAAGCAGTGCTGGGAAGGAACTATACACCTCAGAGGCACAATTCTCTCCCTGCTCCCTCATTCATCTAGAGCTTGGGGCTGGGGAGTGAAAAGGGGTAGTAATCTACTACTGGTCCATACCTGTTGCAAGTTACTACACCCGTGTACAAACCCCCCCCCCCCCCCCACACCCCAATTCTACTCTGTCAGTTCTAGGGAGAGACCAGCTGGCACACAGCAGGTCATACTTTCCCTTATGCCCCTGCACAGGCACATAGGCTGGACAACAATCCAACCTTTGATATTTTGTTTACAACTTAGAATCTGCCTTCCAATCATATACACATGAATAGCAATAATGGCTATTTCAGCCAATTTTTCCTTCAAACATACATACACACACAACTTCCATTGAAAGCAATAGGAATTACACACCATACATGAGGGCAAAATTTGTTTCTATTTGTGCACCGAAGTTCCTCCGTTATTTATTTATAACAGCAATCCAATTTCATTCACATAGATCCAAAATGTAATTATGGTCCAAAGTAGGAAAAACAACTTCTGCTATTTTATAGCTCTTAAACTCTGAATTGGCAAAAAGCAGAGTGATAGCGAACAGGATGTTACAAGAACTTTTTTCTCCTTCTGTCTCCTACACAGTATTAAACTGATATTATGCCTGTCGAGTGCAGAATGCTTGTTGAGCCTCAAAACCAGTTTCATTATGTTCAGTGGGTGTAACAAGCTGTTCGCCATAATAAAGTGTAGTGTCCACTTTCATTTACTATGTTTTACAAGTGGACTTAACCAGTTAGAACTGAAGCCCATAACCTTAAGCCATATACGAGTAATTCAGAGGAAACAGGATGGTGTGATGAACATTAGTATATTTGTTCCCATGTTTAAAAAAAATTCATGCAGAGTATCTCTATTTTAGTGGTTAATAAATCCCTTTTAATTAGAAAAATTCAAACTCCCTGCCCTCATTTTTAGTTGTCTGCCCTTCTCAGGCCCTATATGCTGGAAATTCCACCTCCCATCATTCTCCTCCCATATCCTTCTCCCAAAAAAGTGTCCCCCATGCTGCCCCTCAGTCTGGAGTGAGCTCTCAGAATCTGCATGCCATGCCACATTCTCTACCTTTTCAACAGTAGTTTAGTCTTGAGGTTACAAAGTTGTGGGTCACTATTGCTAAGTCTACTTCAGAGTGGAATGGTGCCAGCCTTTCTGGGAGACACCCCTGGTGACAGAAGAATAGGAAGTAGCCAACATAGCTTTTACCTTGTTTTTGCTGTGGCTCCTGTTAGAAGTTGGTGGGGAGCCTGCATATTTGTGAGACGGAGGCACCCACATTTGTCGGTTCCACAGCTGATGCGGTCACAGCAGTTCAAGCAGATAGTTACCTGGAAGCTGTCTACTGCAAACAGAAGAGTTGGTAAAGGGGCTCTAATTTACAGAAGATCTTTTCCAATCCTTTTCTGCAGGGAAAAAAAAAGGCTCTCCTGCATCAGCTTCTGCTACTCAGAGGTAGAATAGAAATGGTTCTTGTCTGTACATTATGATACACTTCTTTCAACTCAGTCTCCCTGTGAGTTACCTGTGGAGAGAGAAGAACTCACTTGTGTAGATTACTGGAGTCTATAATGAATGCATCCATAACATTTAGCATATTGAATTGTTAAAGTTCCAGCCACGGCTCCTCACTGCATTGAACTGGTCCTCAAGATCTGGCATGCAGCGGACATGCTGCTCCTGCATCTGCTAATACAATGCAGCTGGGACAGGTGGAAAACAGTTGGGATAGGGTGGCAGAGCACAGCTGTTGGTTCCATGGATTCTGAATATCTTTTTGTGACACTAAATGTAGAGAAGGGTGAGCAAGAACACAAGAATGGATAATAAAACCACCTGCTTAATTCTCTACTCTGGATTTGCCATTATCAGTCTTAGTGCAGGTGTTAATTACTTGGAGGGAAGAAATGGGGCAGGCAGATTCCTGCAGAGCCATGTCAATAAACTGAAAGCTTAAACATGAACCTCCCTCAGAGGCCTCTTCAATCTTTCTTAGGGCCTGACAAGAAGCACAAAGAAACCAAATTGAAAACAGTGTCTCTTCATGGACTCCAATAAATAAATAATACATGAGTGTTCATTTATGACCTGCATTTCCCCCCCTCCTGCTAAATATCATGTAGAAATTGTAGAGCAGGTCGTGGTGACTCAGGAAGATGCACTGCATGCTAATCGATTGGTCACTGGGCTCTAGGATAACCATTTCCCCCTTTTTCCCCCCCTACCAGGGTGAGCCACAGTATCTGCAAAGGCAACAGAGTCAGTTATCCATTCAGCTACAAACATTTGTTATTTCTAAATACTCAGTTGCAGAGCAAATTGTCCTTGATTGCCCAAGACACAGATACCATAGTTCTTTTTTCCTGGTTTGTCATTTTTGAAAGCATTCATACCTCTGATTGCTAATGCACCAACCTCCAGAGATGTCCAACAGCATTGCCTTTTGCTGCTGGGAACTTTAAAGATTAATAGTGCGTGGCATGCTGTAAAATTGCTATCTATCAAACAAAGTTATAATCCTTCAGAGTTTCTATCAGGCATTGCATTTCTGAAGGGGGGGGGGGGGGACCACTAAAACCTAACCTCTGATTTCCAAACAATTAAATGCCTAATATCCAAACCAAAATTTACAGCATTTTTAAAAGATCCCTTACAATAAATTGGATTTTTCTGATCTGCACATAAATTGCCAGTCATTAAAGAGCTGCAGGTACAGTGGTAAAATACTCATTTCCATCCACTGGAACAGAAAAGACAACTTTTGTCCTTGTTTTTGAAGCAACTGTTTCTATTATCACTTCCTCAATTGCATTTTGTATAATCTGGTTCCATGGAAGTTAATGGAGCTATGCTGATTTATACTAGCTGAGGATCTGGCTCCTACTGTAAAATTGTCTATGCACTGGTTAAAGTGTGGGAGACTCCCAAATCCAGAGCTAGCCTTGTATATTTGTGTTTTGTCTTCACCTTTCATATTAGTTTGGGTGCCTTTGTAATTTTGCTACTCTGTGTAATACTCATTTCACCATTTGTTTTTAATATATTAAATATAAATAAGCCAATTCAGTGATCAGTGTATAGCACATGAAAAAAGCAAAGGGAGAGAACTTTGCACACAGCATAAATCTAAAACAGGCGTTGACCGGTTTCTCTACATTTCATTTTGTACCTGATATGCAGCCATAATGGTGAGCTACTCCCTACTCCACAGACAAAAATAAAAAGCAACTGGTTGATTTCACAGTTCTTTAAGTGAACTAATCAGTCAATGTACAACACTACCATAGTAATGTGGTGTCAGTGTATCTTGTCCTTCAAATAGCACCTACCTTACAGCATCACCCTTTTTAACACATCTCTGTTGAGAAAATGTGGTTTACTGTACTGCATGGTATGGGACAGAGTAAGCAGTTTTCTTTAGCAAATAAGGGATGTTTAAGCCAGAACTTGTTTCTTTTCTCATCTTCGTGTCTTCTTCTGCGCTGCCCCTTACACAGTGAACTGCCTCCACTTTCTCATCCAGAAAACTCATTCCAAACATACTTCTTCCAAGAAGCCTTTTAACCATGACTATCTAGATTTCACCAGCATCTCCCACTGGTATCCCCATCTGAGACACCAAATGTGTCTGGATTGTTTTCTGAATTCCAATTACATTAGAAGCTCCTTGAGGTAGGGACTATATTTAAACGTACCAAGCACATTGTCTGCATGCAATAAATGATAATGGTTATAGGATGTGGACTATTTATTATATGACTTGCCAACGTCCCCATCAAAGCAACAGCTAGAGAAGCCTTGACAGTTTAAAGGCAAAGCAGTTGATCATAGACAGTGATTTCCCTAAGGTTCTTACACTTAAACTGCCAACCAGAGCTACCAAACACCATACATGGTGAATCAAGATGGGAACCAATTGTTAACATAATGTCTACACCACCCCCATGTAATGAGTCAACCCTGTTGTATAAACAATTACTGCCTTGTTGTTATCCTTGTGTTCCCTCTGTCAGTTTGGTGTGTCCACTTGCCGTCTCTTGTTTTGTACCTAGATTACAAATACACCGGGGCAGCATCACAGGTCACTTACCAGCCAGTGCGTCCCTTTGTGGCCAGGCATAGTATTTCTGTGACTGACTCAGTTTGCCCCCACCAGACAGCTTTTTAGCCCTGCAATGGTAAGCCTACTCTCAGGCTTCCAGCCCTCTGGCCAGGTCATTTATAATCTCACCCTTTTCAGGGTAAAGGTAATCAACCCCCGCCTGAGGTCTATAATCTTTTTCCGCTCTTTCTCAGGGAAGCTTTCCAATTCCCTTTTCTGGGGATGGTAAGGGAACTCAGGTCCATTCCTTCAGCTGGGTTCCAGACCAGGGAGGCTGTGTTTAAACAGTTAAGACCTGCTTCTTACAATCCTTTGCTGTTTCCCTAGGTTATTTCCTACCTCTGCCAGGTCAAAGGCACCTTTTCCAGGACTACGTCCTTTAGTCCCCTTTGGAAGTGTGAGTACTAATGAGGCCGCCCCCCTCTCCCCCTGGTCAGTCTGCTTCTGAGAAACCTCCTCTTGGTAGTTCCCAGACTTTCTGGCAGCCAACCCATGTGTCTGGTCTGGAACCTTCATCTACCAGATGTGATGGCCAAGCAATTAGCTGCAGCTGAGGAGGTTGCTAGCCAACCTCTTAACCCCTTTGGGACTGTCGCAGGATGGGGTCACAGGCAGGTGTCATCTTTTAATTTTTTTTTTCTTTACAATGAATAGCACAATAGGGCCCTGGTCCATAACTGGGCTCCCCAAGATGCTACCATAATACAATAAATAATCATAACAAATGTTTGCTTTGGTAATGTATCCTGTGTATTAAAGATGTTAGATGTTGCAAATACAAACATCTTCTATGGTGATCCTAATCTTTCTTGCTTAATTATATATTAAGAGTGTCTACTGAACATCACTGTGATTATTGAACATCACTGTGAAAAAGGCAGCTTTCCAGAGTAGTCATATCTCCACCCAATTATGTGGTAGTTAACAAGCTGGTGTATCGCCCTTCAATGCAGCATTACTAGTCTGGTTCGTTTCAATAAACCAGTTGCTGCTCAGTCCTGAAAGGCTACACCAAAAGGTATCAAATAAAAAAAGTTTATAAAAAAACCTTCCTCAAGTTCCATATTTTCATCCATCATTGGCTCATTTCCCTTATACATCTCTACAAAATATCCTTATTCTCTGGTTCCCAAATCAGTTAGGACTATGCCTTGTTGAATCTGTTACTGGATCACAATTACATTTTATTAATTTGTAATAAAACCATTCTAATAGCTTGTTCACATTAATTTACAGTTAAATGCTGGTCTACCAGGAACTGACCTGCTGCAGAGGTTTCTATATTATTGGTCGTGTTCAAGACCCCTTGTGATCATCCAACCTTCTTCATGGGCCTAATTCAAGGTTTAAGATCCAGTTCTGCTCCCATTTAGTTTAATAGGAAGAAGATTTGTCATTTAAGGAGAATAAAAATAGTGATTTAGATCAACCAGCCCCCCTTCCCCAACACCAAAAGGGAAAATTTTGAAAAAGAAACCAGTTCTGTAAACCCATAAAGTGAGACTCACCCAGGTTAGCTAAGCTGAATGTAAATATATTTAAATGGTTTTTTATTCTTCCTACCAGATCAATTAGACTTTGTATTTTTTCTTTTTTTAAGATCAATAAAAAAGTATTTCTTTCTGAGACTGCAGAGTAAAAGTGTACAAAGCACTAGAAGGGAGTGTGACCCAGGAACCTCTTTGTGCCAACAACTGGAAGAGGGCATGAGCAGCATAAGAATTTTACAAGAGTTTTATATCCACAACAAAATTTACTAAAGGGTGACATGTAACATGTCTACCAAGGGTCAGTAGCCTACGAGTCAGTCATCTTAATCCTTGTGAAATGTATGTACAGATATTTAAGTTAGGTTTCTATGCTGAAAGTTACATTCTGAAGGCAGGTAGCCAAGAGGTGACAAACTTCAAAACATATTTCTTACAGGCATGGGATAATATATTTCCCTGTCTGGTAATTGTGTATTGTCCGCTTCACAATGGAGGTCTATTTTCATACTGAAACTTATGCTAATCAAGAGATTACAGAATCATGAGTGGAAATTTATAGGAATAGAAAACAGCAGGAGGGGATCCTGTTTACAAGTAAAGACAATGGACTGTTGGAAGATATAAATGGGGGTGAGATATAAATGAGCAGTGATCTGAGGAGGAACTGTGGAGTAGGGGTTTACTATTCCTTTGGAAGCAGCAAAACTGTGTGTCCCTCATGGAACAGGAGCTGGATACTCCAGGGGGACACTTGGAAGGCTCAGAGGTTGGAGTTTAACTATCGCTAACCTGCAGAAACACAGAAAAGCCTGCATAGGCTGAAGGAGTAGTGCTTATCTCACTTATGGCCAGGGGAATTGAGAAGCTGACCCCCCCAGCAGTCCCAGAAGAGGCTTCCTCACATGAAGGGCAGGTGGTAGTGAGGTGTCTCACAGTCCTGGGTGTCTGGGAAGCATCCCAGGCGGTTACTAGGAGTTTGAGAGTGCAGGCATTCATCAGCGCTTTGCACACTTCCTCTGGGTCCCTAAACTGATCCTTCCCACACTTACTGTAGTGAGAAGTGGAAGTGAGTGGAGATTAGCAATGCTTCTTTGGCATACCTACTCTGGGGGAAACTTCCCCCCCGGATGAGAAACCTCTTTATTTTACCACTGAGAGGAAAGTTTTCAAGAAGCCTCTCACCCTCTTCAGAATAGAGAAATCTTTCATGGTAGAACATGTGTCCATTAGCATCCCTGAAGGGCTCCTTTCCTCTATAATATTCCAAGTTACTAACTTTCAAATTTCTTTCAGCACGTCTGCATTGTTGGCCACACAACACACATTGCTCTGATCAAAACTGCTCCCAGTCTCAGTTTAAAAACCAGTTTTAAAAAGTTCTTGCATGTTTATTGTCAAGTTGCTTATTCAGTGCTGCTAGTATTTGTAAAGGCGTTCGAGTCTAAGGTCTTGTTGAAGGCTTATTTTGCCATTGATTATTGTCTGAGTCACACTTCGAGATCCAGGAAAAAAAATGGAAAAGGTTCAGAAGAAATTTTATGGTTTCTTGTTACCACTAATATGAAAGTGGCCAAAACATTCTCTAGCTCTGTATTAAACATTCCAAATGATCCACTGGGCTTTTTTTTTTTTGTATTGTAGTGGTATATTGTATAGATTTGTGGAATTCCAGATAAATAGGGAAGACACTTAATTGTTGGTCAAAATTATGTGCTGGTCAGGGAAAAACATTCCACCATCACCACCCCAAACTACTGTAAATATGTGGAATAAAGCAAATAATGTTTTATGAGATCAGTGAATGTTTGATACTTATGGACATAATTTTCAACAAAAGTCTAACAGCTATTTTAAAAAAAAATTGCAGATACATATCTTAGAATGGCCAATACAGTAGGAGATCAAAATAAGGTTGATTTTTTTTTTAAATGTAATATACCTGAATAGAGAAAGACGTTCAAACTCTGGTGCTGCATTAAAACGTAAGTGGAAAATCCTCTGCAAGATTCACTCACACAGTATTGCCAATTTAGATCTGAGCTAAAATGCTTCTGCTATGTTGAATGCTTAATTATTCAGGAGTCAAAGTTTTGGTTGGGGTTGTTGGGGTGTGGGAGGAGCAGGGGTTTATGAGGGAAGTAGAGAGACTGATGGGTGGTGGAGAGTTATTACATCTCTTTCTTGGGTTCCCATCAGCCACTGTATGTTTCCAATATATATCCCTTCCAGATACGGTCTCAGCATTTTCACCACCACCCCAACTTCAACAATTCATGTGGTACTTTATATTTTCCCCCCATCCAGCATGGTATTCTTGCTCTAATAGTTTGTACAGGGAACACATATGAAATAGAAATGGGTTCTCAGGGACACCTGCTGCCACTCAAAAGAAAACCTGGATTCATGTTTCATTACAAACTCAGCACTCAAACCAGGTTCATTGACAGATAATTAAGGCTAATGGGCCAACCAAACCTGCACCAATTTATGGGTTTGTGTCACAGTATAAGGCAGGATTTAGGTCTAGCAGAGAGCTCATCTTCCTGTAAATAAATCCTAAATTGTTCCTGAACTGCGTTTTTCTCTCTCAACCCTTTCTAGACATGGGACGCCTTGGAGTTTCTTATTGATAAGGAAATGGAAGATGAAATGTAGCGATACTGACTGATTTATGGGTGGGGATCATAAATCATACTACTGCTGGCATTTCAACATAATGAGCACATAGTGCATGAGCTACAGTCATCATGTACCAAAAAAGGTCATGTGTGGGGCTCTGAATAGTCGTCATATTATTTGAAATCTCTTTTTCCCCCACTAACTGTCACAGACTTGAATGGTCATGATGAGTGCTCATGAGATTGCTACTGCATGGATTTTTTGAAAAGAAGCATTCAGAAAAGCAGATGGGTCTCCCATAAAGGAATGGGCACTGGATGCAATTTTTGATGGATATTTTGTGAGCAGATGATGCACCTGTGAGGATACAAGTGCATTCAGTTTTCTACCTACTGTGCAGGTCTCTGTTCCTATATAAAACTGCTTCCTATTAAATTGATTGGGATGTTTCTGGTAGTAAATGAAAGGCTCCATTTTAACTCATTTAACAGTCTCTTTAATGATATCAAATTAGGGCATCTGTTGAAAGTTCATAAAGTTACATACTTCATTATATTTTTCCCCATTAAATTAAAAAGTATGGGTGTTACACAGATGCCCTATTAAGAGATTATTATTAATGGGAATACTATATGTATTAAATTCAGCATCTAGATTACTTTTAGAATATAAGAATATAGCTTCCTTAGATGACAGAATAACATGCTCCATCTTTAATTAATGCTTAGATAAGTCTGAAAAGCATTCAGTTTTTTACTCCTTTCCCCCTTCCTGAGATTAGAGTTTTTCATATGTTCCATCATCATTAAAAAACAGGCCTTCACCAACTCTGATCATAAAATTGGCCCACTCGTCTTGACGCCACAGAAATCTCCTCCCAGCTGCACAGCTATGGAAATTCTGCCGATTTTGATTTAAGTGCCTGTCATTTTGTTATCCTGGCTTTCCTTCCCCTCCCTCCAAAATGCTTAGTTGTCTCTAGCAGGCCTGGTCACTCTATTGCTGTATATGCCTTTGCTACCTGGCAGGGCAGCAAGTCTTGAGCCATTTTGGGTTGGCCAGCAGGATGCAGAGGAGTGGGTGGGATACGAGGAGGAGGGGGACATGAAATAGGACAGGAGAGGTGTGATGTGGGGAGGCATAAGGTCTATCTACTCTGCTAAAAGGAACCAGTGGCAGCAAGTCTGTGAGCCCGGATTAACTGACCCGGGCTTCCAGGACTCACATGACAGGGCTAAAAATAGCTAGATGTTCCCACTCAGGCTGGAACCTGAGATCTGAAGCCCAGCAATGTGGTTGGGTCTCAGAGCCCAGTCTCCAGCCCAAGTGGGAGTGTCCACACAGCTATTTTTAGCCCTATAGCGGGAGCCCCGCAAACTTCAATCAGTTGACCCAGGCTCTGAGACTTGCACATGTGGGTTATTTATTTTTGCATTGTAGATGTACCCATAGAGGGAATAGGCAAAGATAGCGTCTTATCTCCATGAAAATCTTTAAAAGCTTAAGATTTTCTAGACATCAAATGTTGATCACTTCAAATTTCTATCACAGACAAAACCTTTGCCCTTGATTCTCTTATCACTTCCATTCCTCTCATATTCCGTTCTGGTGTAACTCCACCCACACATGCTTCCCTCCTTTGGGCTTGTTAAGTCTGCAGGAGAGGGAGCCCACTTTAGTGGCCTCAGAAGGTTTATCAGAGTAGGGCTCTCCAACTGCAGACCTTATACATCACCAACCCAATTTAATATTTTGGCTCATATAAAATACCACACAAACCAGGGAAATCATTCTCTCTCTCCCGCACGCATACAATTCTGTGCATTAAGAAGAAATAAGACTGGAAACATACTGCAGTAAAGTCTACTTACCACCAAAAACATGTCATTTAAAAAAAAACCATGATACCTTAAAAAAAATCTAAATGTTAAACAATCTGAACAATGAACTATTCAAACAAATGATCAATTAAGGATCCCAGTCAGTTCCTTACTCCCATATTCATTCATTATTCACACCTCACCTAATTAACATGACCCATGTAACCTTAACATTGTGTACTCAAGGTATCTATTTCCATAACATTAACACGTTCCATGTTGGTACTCACTACAAACTCTCCCCCATACGGTCTCTCAAAAGAACACCTGCATGCTAGTTGCTACACAACACAGTTAAAAACAAAATTTGAAATGTCTAGGTTTCTACATTAACCTATAATACAATAGCATTTTAAAACACCAACCAGATCTGTTATTGCAAATCTACTCAGAAATTATTTTTAATTCTACCCTGTGAGATTTGGTTCTTTCCAGTCTCATGATCACAACAGATATTAATATTCTATAATAAATTGAAATTCATGGAAGGTACTATGCTGACTTCAGCAGAAAATGAAGACTTCCATTTAATAAACAGAATCCATGGAGTGACATTGCATCCCTGCTTTTAAGGATAATGAGCTGGGAGAGGTGTGGGGATACCTCTCATGCTGAGAAGCATCTTCATCTTCATGCTTATTCAACACCGCTGCAGAGACAGCACCTTGTTGGCAAAGTAATCAAACATGGAGATGGTGGTTTTCATTTCACATAACCACCTATAAGTAAAATGACTTAGTTTACCATTAAATTAGAGCTAAACAAACCAGTTGGAGCAGTAAAAGGTTTCATATATTATCAGGTCCCTTTCCCAACCCTTAAATAGACAAGCAGAACAAACTACTCCTCAGGATTATGACCGATGCCTCTTTTAAAAAGAGGGCTGATAGATCTGATTGCACCTCTTCTTAAATCAATATCAGACATTTTATCCAGAGTAAATGCTAAAGTTATTCCTCAATCATGCCATTCCACATGAAAATGATTATGGATTCCAAGATAAATGAAACATCATTGAAAAGATCTATTAAACTTGACAAATTCAAGAAGCGTGCCAGGAACAAAACACAAATCTATATTTGGTATTTATCAGTATGACAAAAAGCTTTTGCTAGACTGAGCAGAAGAGAATCATGGACTTTCAAGGCCCAATATGTTTTGTCTTTACCTTTCCAAATATGCCATTGTAAAAATGAATCTTTGAGAGGAAGAAAATCTAAATGGCAAAAAAACAGTGCATTGCCCTGTGTTTACTATCTTTCCAGTTTTGGCAAATAGCAGGAAGATCAGACCTTGGTGCATTTGCTGTCTGTGACTTAGATGGTGTGCTATGTGAATTTTGCAAAGGGCAAGCCAAAGCCAAACACAAAGGCATCTACCAGGAATGTTTTGCTGATGACTGTGGAAGTGCACACAGTTTATCACAGGCAAAGTGCACACAGACAAAGGATTCTCAATCATTTCTCTACAACTGCAAAGCACTTTGTAATGCAAGGGCCAGATTATTACTGGTTTATAAGGCACCTTGTGAGCATGTAAGCCCCAAGAGGCTAAGTAAACTGGCCATACATTTGGTCATATGATCCTGAGGATGGCCAGACCCAATGAGAAATGTTCTATGAGTAAGCGTTAGTAGAGAATACAAACAGTGTTTCTCCCCAAGCAGCCCTCCATGGATTCCCAGCCCACTTTCTCCTCTTACTGGAGCACCAAGCTGCAGTAAGCTTGCTAGCAACTGCTCATGTTGAGGAAGAAGAGTAGATATGGAAGTCCCTTACTCTTACCTTACATGCAGAATTTGTAAGTTTGGCCTTGTCTTACTCCTGGCTGACAGCTCCATTTTTTGGCCCTCACAGCATTTTGAGGTTTCTCATGAACAGAGATGTTGGAAAAATCTAGCACTGCACATCAGCACCGCTTACCATTATGTCATTCCCAATTACTTGACTGCTATTTATGGCAATTAAGCTAGGCACAGTCATAGATGTTGGGGGTAGGGATAGACACCTCAGTTGTCCGGCCCTTTCATGATCTGACCCCCACCACTTAAGTAGTCAAGATATTCCCATGGACATTGCATCACAGAAACAGCTGGGTCCAATATTGGGTACCATAATGCAGAGCTTTTGTGAAATCCTAAAAATGTGTATAGAATAAATGTGATATTAAATCCCATATTAAGATTCAGATATATCTGCTAACTACTGACCTGTCTCCTGTATGGAGATTAAATTTATGGATATGTAACACACTACATGCTTTCCAAACAAGAAAAATTGCATTTCCCATAGGTTAAACCACAGCTTTGTCTGGAATCACTCCTGGCTCGCACCAAGGGGCAGGAGAGACTGTCAGCATTAAAGACTTGTTCCATACTGAAATTATAAACTTTAAAGTTACAGAATGCAAAACACAGTTGAGAGGAATTGGCCAATGGCCATTTTATTCAAATGTCAGAAACAATTTCCCAAACATGATATTTGCAGCTAAGGTAAGTTAAACAAATCATGTTGAGGGCAATGCTAGCATCAAAAAGCCACTTCAGAACTAAATCTATAATCTTTCAATATGCCAGCAAATTCCCAGGAGCCTATAGCCTTGGATTGATGTTTTGTAATTGCAGCCACAAAATACAAAAAGAGCTCCTGGATACTGAAACACACTGTATTTGCACTGGGGAAAAGCTTAACACTGAAATCAAAGCAACAAGCAGCAGCATCCTTTTGTAAGATCTCTCTCATTTGTGTAAATGTTTATTTGTGTTTGACCAACAGAGATGCTACCAATAAAAAGCTCACTGTCACTATCAATGAACAGCTATGTACACTCACACTACATAACAGAAAGCTGTGTCAGGTATGAAAAATAAATACTGTTATAGCAATAATGGGAAAATAATGGTTGCACACTTACTTTCTTTACTGCTATACCTCATGGCAGAGATTTATATGGGGTTCTGCTCCTGAATTTTTGGTGAAGGATAACTAGACCCAAATCCAAATCTAATTGGAACAGGAATCAGCAGAAAATGTAGAGACTGACATCCTGCTGTTAGCAACATGAGAAAGTTGTCCTCACTATGTATAACAGACATGAATGGATAGAGGCACACTCAGGTATTGCAGGAAGCTTGGAGAGGGACAGAGGATGAAATCCTTACCCGTCTAAAGTCAGTGTGAGTTTTGCCATTGACTTCCATGAGTCCAAGCATTTGCCCATGGAGTTTAGGAGGAAGCAGTGTCAGAAAAGGGGAAGACTATGCAAAGGAATGAAGCAGGAGAGAAAACAAGGAGAGGGGGAAGAGGACACTATCAATAGCAGAACATTATAGATTACCAGGCTGGACTGGTAGTATGGCAATGGGGGGTGAAAACCAAAAAGTGCTAGTGATTGCTCAGTCCCCATTCCTTTCAACCTCTGCTTGTGTGTGTTCAATTTTCTGGAAGGGCCAACATCGGAGGAAAGTTTCCAGGAGATCATTGTTATGCAGAAAAATGATCCCTAGGGTTTCCAATTCATTTATAGAGTTCATATTCAAGTAAAAAACAAATCAAATGGCCCCATTCCCTTCATCAGGTTTAATAGCCTGTAAAACTCCATCAACAGTATAAACAGGGAAGCTTTTGTATCTCCATTACTTTCTAACCAGCAATTGAACATCTCTCATGCTTGTCAGTATAGCTTAGCTACATTTTAAGGTTCTAACCCTACTAGACTCCGTTGTATCCAATTGCTGCAGCTCAGGAAGGCACTCCTGGCTGGGATTTTGAAAGCTCATGCTAGGACTTAATTCCTGAGAACAGAACAACAGAATAATTCTCTAGATCAGCTGGGTCTCCTTCTTAGGGAAACTATTGGGAAAGATGCATCAGAGTTGAAAGAATTCTTCCACAGGGCACTAAGGGACATATCATAATCATAAATTCATTGGTCAGCTCTGCAAGCAGTTAACTATTAAAAAAAGAGGTGGCATGGTGCACTAGATAGGGCATTGGACTGGTCATCAGGAGATGTAGGTTCTGTAACCACATCCGACTCTGCCATTGACCTGCTCTGCAACCTTGGGTAAGCCTATCAGCTCACTTTTCCCTTCCTATTCTTATTCCATCTCATCCCTAGACTTTCTTTCTCTCTACTGTGTGACTGTACAGTGCCTGACACTTTGGAGTCTCAACTTCTCTTGGATCCTCATAGCACTACTGTAACTACACAGGTGGTATTTTGAAGGCACAAAGGCAAATAGATACCCAAATCTCACTGAGTTTCAATGGGAGAAGGGCACCTAACTTCCCATTGTACCTTTGACAATCTGCACTATAACATATAGACTCAGACTTTAAGATCAAAAGGGACCATTGTGATCATCTAGTCTGACCTTCTGCACTTTGAAAGCGACAGAACTTCACCCACCCACTCCCTACCCTCTGGATGAGTTACAGAAGTCCTCAACTCATGCTGTAAAGATTTTGAGTTACAGAGACATTTACACTAGTTTAAACCTGCAAGTGACCCATGCCTCATGTTGCAGAGGAAGGCGAAACCCCCCTAGGGTCTCTGCCAATCTGACCCAGAGGAAAATTCCTTCCTGACTCCAAATATGGTACTCAGTTAGACCCTGGGCATGTGGGCAACACTCACCAGCCAGACACCTGGGAAAGAATTCTCTGTAGTAACTCAGAGCCCTCCACATCTAGTGTCCCATCACCATCCATTGGGGATATTTACTGCTAGCAGTCACAGATCAGTTACATGCCATTGTAGACAGGCCCATCATACCATCTCTTCCATAAACTTATCAAGCTCAGTCTTGAAGCCAGACAGGTTTTTTGCCTCTACTGCTTCTTTGGAAGACTGTTCCAAAACTTCATTCATCTAATGATTATAAACCTTCATCTAATTTCAAACCTAAACTTCCTGATGGCCAGTTTTATCCATTTGTTTTTGTATCCACACTGGTGCGTAACTCAAATAATTCCTCTCCCTCCCTGATATTTATCCCTCTGATATATCTGTATACAGTAATCATCTCTCCCCTCAGCCTTCTTTTGGTTAGGCGAAACAAGCCAAGCTCTTTGAGTCTCCTCTCATAAGTCACATTTTCCATTACTCTGATCATCCTAGCAGCTCTTCTCTGCACCTGTTCCAGTTTCATCTTTCTTAAACAAGGAAGACCAGACTTGCGCACAGTATTCCAGATGAGGTCTCACCAGTGCCTTGTATAATGGTACTAAAACTTCCCTATCTCTACTGAAAATATCTCCCCGACACATTGTAGGATTGCATTACCCTTTTTTCACAGATGTGTCACATTAGTGGCTCATAGTCATCCTGTGATCAACTAATACACCCAGGTCTCTCTCCTCCTCTGTCACTTCAATCTTATAATGTTCCCAAGGTATAGCAAAAATTCTTCTGTTAGTCCCTAAATGCATGTTCAATTTATGTATAGATATTATACAGTAAGACTATTTATGCCATGAATATAATAAGAAACACTCGTTTTCTTAATATGTTCACATATCTATTTTGATAAAAACAAAACAAACATCTTGCAAAGTTTCACATTCAGAGCTTTTTTCTTAATATATTAATTTTAGTTCAACTCCCTGTTCTCTTCAGCCTTCTGTGGCTTGTCTACCTCTTGAGGTTTGTTTATCTCTTTTCACCTTTCAATTACTAAATATTTTGGGAATATTTTAAAAAATTCAATAGAATTAATGTAAGTGCATAATTGTTTTTATTATGCAACAAGGATTCATGAAACATAGCACTCTAGGTTGCTGATTAGCTCTAAACATGATGCACAGACAAAGTACAAACATACACCAAGATTTTCAAAAGAAGTAATGGTTTGGGGTATCTCAATTGTTCTGGACTGATTGTCAAGAAGCAGATTCTCAGCTCCTTTGGGACATCTCAAATTGGACACCAAGAATCCTTAACCACTTTTGAAAATCTTGACCACAGAGTAAGAGACAGTAACTGTCCCTTGAGCTTGCAATCTAAATAGACAGAGACATGAGACAAGTACATGGAAACAAGACCAAACTGAAGCACAAGGCTGGCAATTTGCAGTCTGTATTCTCCCTTCAATATCCAAATTTAAGGGAGATTAAACATCTCACCTCCAATAGTCAACGTAAATTATTTCCTGGGGCTTCATGAATCATAAAGCCAAATCTTCACAGAACAATTACTTCAAGGTTCATGTGATATATGGCTAACATAAGAAAAGGAGAGGAAGGTAAAATATAAAAGGCTTCAGTGAGCCCGTGTGAACTGTTTGGATAAACCACCAGGAATGCTTGTATGTACCTTCTTTAGAAACTTGTCAGTATAATTTAACAAGCAAAAGGCACCTTCAGCACATACAATGGGATAATAAACTGCTAAGTGTGATTTAGTACTGCTGGAGCTCAATAAAGTGCTTTTCTCTTGGACCTCATTGACCTCACCATGGAACATACTGGTCTACACTCACTCACTCATAGATAGAGATGTAGAAGACAGATACTGATGGGATGGGATGCTCCTCAAGTTAAATGCTCATCTTAGCCAGTACAACACAGATAATTGCACCTGCTTATCTTTGACTATGTCAAAGGAATTTAAGCACATGCTTAAATGCTTTGCTGAACGGGCGCTCTTGTAAGTGGAAGGGGTAAAAATCTTTGTGCAGCACTCAACTCAGTTCCACAGGGGCTAGCTGTGAATCCAAGCACCAGGGAGAATTGAACTGAGACAGATTAGAGCCAGAGGGTACACTCCAGACATGGCTGTGAAGAGCCCCAGTGCACAGGCTATGCCGAAGAGATGGTCTACATTTTTTACCTAAATAATTTGTCAATAAGTTATTTTTAAATTATGAAATTTTGCCAAAAAATATTTCAAAATGTTCACTTTTTTTAAAAAAAATGGAAAAATACTTTTATTGGGAGGGAGGGCTTTTCTTACCCTCCCACCCCCCATGTTCTTTTCCTTTTTCCAGTGCAAACTGGGGAAAAGAGGGTGGTGGGAAGGAAAAACTTTTTTTTCAAATTGAGTTCTTTTCAAAACTTTGAAATTACTTTTTTAAACATTGTTTTGGTTTGTTGCTCCTCCTGGACATATCCCTGCCAGATGGGGAGCAATAATTCTCCTAATTCCATGTATATTTTTGCAAAAAGTTGCACCAAGATGTAGAACATTTCCAAGCTTGTATGGTGCTGAAACAGAGACTTTCTGCATCACAATGAGCACATGGAGAATTCGTTGGATGCAGCTCATTTTTGAAAATGTACTTGTCAAGCTAGTCAGTGAGGACAGAAGTTTACACCAGTAGCTGACAGGTGTCTTTCATATTACAAGTTAACACACAATACAGAAGTAACAACAACAAAAACTTCATTAATCAGGGCTCAAGACAGAAGGCTTTTTCTTGTGTGGGAAGTAGGAATACTGTTTTGTACACATTTAATTCATTTGATTAGAAAGTCTAAAGGTTTGTCTACATGGAAAAGATTTTCCAGTTTTACTGATATACAAGCATGAACTGCCCCCCTCCTACTCCCTTTGTGGACACTCATTCCAGTATGCGTGAGAGTTTTTGGTTTAGCTTAAACTTTTCTCAAGCATCATAACTGAACTGAAAAAAAAGTCACTCATATTGGAATCAGTGTCTACAAAGGTACATAGTTTAAGTATTTAAATTCACACCTTAGGTTACACTGAATTTCTTTCCTACATAGACAAGACCTAAAGGGTAAGAATCTTGGTCTTGTCCTGCACAAGCCCAGTTTGTCTGGAACCAAGACCTTCATACCTCTCCAATCCTGAGTTCAGCCTCTAGCAAAAGTTAGAGCAACCCGTTCAACCCGATCCGTGGTCACTGGTTGATGTAACAGCCTCTTGGGACCTCTTACCATTCAGAGCAAGTTAGAGCACCTAAGTGCAATATTCCTCTAATCCTACTTTATAGGCTCCCAGTGCTGATTCTAGGTCACTGAGAATTTCTTCATGACTGGAGAATTTTCAGATCCACAATCAGGCAATTTAATGATTACTTTGTGCTTCTGGGGAGAGTGCAAAGGGATCCCTTACAGTGGCCTAGAATTTTTCCTTAAATATACAACAAGCATTATTTGATCAAGGGCAGGAATGTTACCATACATTCTCTGGATGAAGATATGATTAATACTATCATAATAAAAGAGCATTTCTTATTTTTCCTAATGCAATTGTGTGTTTTATTACAGAGGAACTGTGGAAACAATTGGGACTGACTATTTTGTCTAGGGTTGTTGCAGACATCTCCACTGCTACAATGATCAATAACACTCCCCCCCTCAAAAAACCCACACCTTTCAAAATCCATGGGTCCTACACATGCCTATCACAAAATCTTATGTACCTAATCCAGTGCACTAACTGCCCCAGTAACAACTAGGTTGGTGAAACCAGACAATCACTATGCTCTTAATGACCTCACACAGGAAAACAATAAAAGACAAAAATACCATGTCACCACAGCTGGCAAGTTTTCACACATTAAATAAGCGCCCCGACTTTCACAATAAGCCAAAAATCAAGCTAATCCCATTTCAAAACAAGGTCAAAACAAGCCAATCCCTAAGAACACCAACACTATGTGACTAGATCCCCCCCCACCCCCGGCATGCAGTCTGGGACTGTGGTAGGCCCTTTGTGCACCCCGACTCTCTCCACCCCTTACCTCTGCTTGCCAGGAGCCGATAAAAAAAGCAGCAACGAGCCAAAAAACTAGCCTACAAGCAACTCACAAGCCAATTAAGCCAAAAAGCCCAATTTCTGCATTTTTTTCATGGATTTGGCAAGTCTGTCTGTCATCTATGGGTGAACACTTTTTACAAAGGGATTACTCAATATCTGACCCATCAGTCCTCATCCTCAAAGGAAACCTGCACAACACTTTCAAAAGATGAACTTGGGAACTTAAATTCATAACTTTGACACTAAAAATCATGGTCACCATAAAGACACTGGATTTATGGCTTATTACATGATCTGTTACCCACTATCTCCCCTCTTTGTCCTATGACTGGAGGGGCCTTAACAGACCACTTCACCTTGAAAGTTCCCTTAGAATATGCACTATTGTGCAATCTTGTATTTAGCTGTGACACTGAGTACCTTTCCTAGACCTGAGGAAGAGCTCTGTGTAGCTCGAAAGCCTGTGTCTCTCACCAAACAGAGGTTGGCCCCAACTTTTGGGGACCTACCTGAAATAAAAGGAATCCTCAAACTTTGCATGGTTTGCCCATCACAAATTCTAATCTAGGGCCCTATCTTCCATTCCTTCTCGATGGAATATTCCTAGTAAGGAATTCAGAATCTGTGATCTTGTTTTAACCTGTGGTTTAATTTTGATTTATTCTAGCCTTCACCCAGCCCTCTGCACGTCAGAATAACCCAGGAAATGCCAACTCCGGACTTGTATTTATTCCTGAATATGTACTCCCTTTGATCAAGTTCCTCTCAATTTGTTTATGAGTGCAGCATCTAGCTACAGAATCTTTGTATCCGATACTCTGTTTTGCTACATATCTATGGCCTGATGGAGAGAATGGTATTCTTTAAAGCCGGTAGCCTTTATCAACTTTTCTAGTTAGTCCAACCCAAGTTTCTAGTTAGTCCACCTCTAGCTCTACACTATTCTGGTTCTTTATTTATTATTGAATAGGCTAACAATTACAATACCTACTTTGTGTGCTAAATAATTAAATTCAAAGCCACTATAAGACTCTGCAGGCCAGTTTAAGAACATCAATCATTTTATTCAAGGATGACTGCTTCAAAATTACTGAGAGAGAGTAGGACCTATTTTATTATCTTAGATTGCTACTAACATCTCCCTTTCTTGTACAAAGATCCTGTAAAAATGACGCTGATGATTCTGTGCCTCTTGGTAATGAGGCACAATAATTCTGGTGTGAGAAAAAAGCTAAACTATAGTTAAAAATCTTGAAATGGATGCCTGATAAATTATCACTATTACTGGCAGTGTCTTTAAAAAGGCAAGAAGCAAATGAGTGGGTACTTGCCAAAATCTGAAACTCAGTCTATTCAAGTAAAGAAATATTTCTTTCAAATCTAATCAGGAGAGATCCAAATTTGATTTCTGGGGAATGAAAATATTTTGAGTACCACACATTGCATTATTTCATTTAAATTAAGAAATTAAACACACAAGGATGCATACACACACACGGCCCATTGATCAGTCTATAGACCTTAGTATTGGCTTCATTAATATAAAAAGTTGTATAGTCTTCCCAATATCAGTTGTAATGAATAAAAACATACCATGCTTAAGAGCTCAAAGGGATACTTAGGGAAGGATGGTTGTAGCCATGTTGGTCTCAGGATATTAGAAAGACAAGGTGGGTGAGGTAATATCTTTTATTGGACCAACTTCTGTTGGTGATAGGGTTGCCATCTTTCCGATTGCAGAAAACCAAACACGCTTTCCCTGCCCCTTCTCTGAGGCCCTGCCTCTGCTCCCTCCATCGCTTGCTCTCCCAAAGCTTTGCTCAGTTGCACATTTTTACTGGGCTGGGCATGCAGGCTCTGGGGTGGAGCCACAAGTGAGGGGTTCAGGGTGTGGGGAGGTGAGGATTCCGACTGGGGATGCAGGCTCTGGTGCAAGGCCTGGGATGAGGGGTTTGGTGTGCAGGAGGCGGCTCTGGGCTGGGTCCAAGGGGTTTGGAGTGCGGGAGGGAATGCGGGCTCTGGGAGGGAGTTTGGGTGCAGGAGGGGGCAGATGGTTAGGGTGTGGAAGGGCATTGGGGTGCAGGCTCTGGAAGGGAGTTTGGGTGTGAGAGGGGGCTCAGGGCTAGGGGCTGTGGTGCAGGAAGGGGGTTGTGGTGCAGGCGTGATTACCTCAGGTGGCTCCAAGAAGCAGCCAGCATATCGCTCTGGCTCCTAGTCAGAGGTGCAGCCAAGCAGCTCTGCATGATGTGCACTGCTCCCGTCTGCAGGTGCCGCCCCCACCCATCCCATTGTCTGTGGTTCCCAGCCAATGGGAGCTGTGGAGCTGATGCTTGGGATGAGCCCCTTCTCTACCCCTCCACCTAGAAGCTGGATATGCCAGCTGCTTCCGGAAGCCGTGTGGAGCCAAGGCAGGCAGAGAGCCTGCCTTAGCCCCACTGCACCACTGACTGGACTTTTAAAGGCCTGGTCAGCAGTGCTGATCCGAGCCACCAGGATCCCTTTTCAACTGGGCATTCTAGTTGAAAACCGGACACCTGGCAACCCTAGTCGGTGAGAGAGACAAGCATTTGAGATTACACAGAGCTCTTCTTGAAAGCTTCTCTCTCTCACCAACAGAAGTTGGTCCAATGAAAGGGATTACCTCACCCACCTTGTCTCACTTAGGGAAGTGTCTGTTAAAGTTTTAGACTTTGGTACTCTAACTCACAATCCATTCACAGCAAAATGTTCCTTTCAATTGAACAACTTTATGTTTTCTCTTCTCCATCTTTACAAATCTCAGTACACTCAGACTCAATATCCATGTTGAAAAAATTACCAAAAAATGAATACTTCCCAGATAAATTCAAAAATTACATTTCCACTTGTAGGTCTCCCTCACAATAATGAGGAGGGCGGGGGGAGGAGAGAGAGAGAGAGAGAGGGAGAGAAGTTAAAAACTAATTGAACTATTTAGTTCTGAATGTTGAGGGCCCAGGATAACATAACATTTCAAACTTTCTGCAGAAGTCAGAAATATTTTCATTACATTTCATTACTAAGTGCTTGTTATGTTTGGCCTGAATCATTAAAAATATGTATATTTACAGCACATGGAGTTTTTACAAAGTTCACATATTGAACACACATTACTTCCTGTATGCAGGATGACTCTTGACATAGAAGTTTCTGCAACAAAATGTGTGATTACAAGCATTCACCAAAGCTATGCCTGAAGTCAGCTGAGTTTACAAATGAAGCACTATTTTCAGAGACTCTTTGGTCCCACGTGGAACTGTACTGAACAATGTCCCTCAATTTTATTATTCTGTACTAAAAAATAACCAAATAGCAGACCACAGTTTGTTAACAATACAATTAATTGAGTGACAGAGAAATGCCCAGCCTAGGATTTGTCTGATGTGCCCACATCGGTATACACGGTGTGGTGCAGATAGCAAGTTATTGCAATATAACCTATGTCTTATTTGAGCAGGGGATGGGGGCGTGATTCCCAGCTAGAGGAGACATGCTCACACTAGCTCTCTTTAAACTAGCACACTAAAAATAGAATGTAGCCATGCCAGCGTGAGCAGTGGGAGGAGCTAGCTGCCCCAAGTACATGCCTAGGTTCTCAGACAGGTATGACAGACCAGGAATCAGCAACCTTCGGCATGCGGCCCACCAGGGTAAGCCCCCTGGTGAACCATGACCAGTGGGAGCCACGATCGGCCAAACCTACGGATGCGGCAGGTAAACAAACTGTCCCGGCCCGCCAGGGGGCTTACCCTGGCAGGCCATGTGCCAAAAGTTGCCGATCCCTGACAGATGGTTACACAGAGTGGTATGTGGAGCTTTAAGATTTGTGGTGATTGTGTGAGGTTATTGCATCTTTATATTCGGCCCCACAGATTGCTGCAGACCTTAAAGAAGCCTTGCCGGTTGGCACCAGTTGCTGAGTTGCAGGCTGAAAACAATGGAGTAAGGTTGGGGTAGCTTATAAATAAGGACCCACTCCTGTGCTAATTCAATATATTTGTTATTTTTCTTGTTGTAATTATTCTAATTAAAGGAACTGAGTCAATTAAAATGGCATATTTTGCTTATTGGAGTCAGGAAACATAACCCATATTAGACAGCTAAATCAAGTGGAATGAGGTTAAAAGAAACAGGTGTGTCAGCATTCAACCCAACAGCTCTAGGAATGCCCAAACACTACATGCCACATGAGGTTTTAGAAATAACCAGCAACAAGAGATTGAAGTGACTTGGTTTAGCCTAAGTCACATGGTAAAGTGTAAGAGAAATCCACCCACTGGGGTTTAGGACTATTTTGAGGGAGGAATATTGGCTAATGTGCGAGGGCAGAAAAACTATTTGTTTATTTTGTAATATTACAAAAAACAATGTAAAACAAAAATCCCAATACATTCAAATGTAGAATGACTTAGATTCATAGATTCCACAGCCAGAAGGGACCATTGTGATCATCCAGTCTCATACAAACCATACAACTTCCCCCAAATAATTCCTAGAGCAGGTCCTTTAGAAAAACATCCAATCTTGATTTAAAAGTTGTCAGTGATGGAGAACCCACCACAACCCTTGGTAAATTATTCCAATGGTTAATGATGCTCACCATTAATAATGTATGCCTTATTTCCAGTCAGAATTTGTTTAGATTCAGCTTCCAGCTATTAAATTGTTATGCCTTTCTTTGTTATACTGAAGAACCCATTATTAAATATTTGTTCCCCACATAGATACTTATGGACTGTAATTAAGTCACCCCTTTACCTTCTCTTTGTTAAGCTAAAGAGACTGAACTCTGAATCCATTGCTATAAGACAATGTTTTCTAAATCTTTAATCATTCTTGTGGCTTTCTCTGAACCATCTTTAATTTATCAATACCCTTCTTGAATTGTGGACACTAGAAATGGACACAGTATTCCAGCAGCAGTTGCACCAGTGCAAAGCAGATGTAAAATTACCTCTCCACTCCTACTCGAGAGTCCCCTGTTTATGGGCTTATCTTCACTACCGGGGTAAGTCGACCTAAATTATGCTACTCAAGCTATGTGAATAATGTAGCTGGAGTCAATGCAGCTTAGGTCAACTTACTGCAGTGTCTACGCTCTGCTGCATCAATGGGAGACGCTCTCTGGTTGACTTACCTTACTCTTCTCAGAGTGGAGGAGTACCGGAGAGTGCTCTGCCATCAATTTAGGGGGTCTTTACTAGACCCGCTAAATCAACACCCACTGCATCAACTGCAGACTGTCGATCTCCCCGATAAAGACGACAAGCCTTATGCATCTCAGGCTTGCATTAGGTATTTGGCCAGTGGCACCTGGGAGCTCATGGTCAATTATACACCACAACCTCCAAATCTTTTTCAGAGTCACTGCTTCCCAAAAGAGAGTTCCCTATCCTGTAAGTCTGGTCTATATTCGCTCTTCCTAGATGTATAAATTTAGCTATATTAAAGCACATTATTTCCGCAGTTTACAAGCAATCCAGATCATTCTCTACTAGTGAGATTTCTTCGTTATTCACTATGCTCCCAATTTTGGGGTCATCTGCAAACTATCAGTGACAACTTTGTTTTCTTCCAAATCACTGAAAAAAAAAGTTAAATATCACAGAGCTAAGAATCTATACCTGCAGGATACCACTGGAAACAAACCCACCCAATGACAAGTCCCCAGGTAGAATTACATTTAGACAGATTTTAATTCATTTTATGTGCACCATTTTGAGATATATATATATTTCTAATCAAAATGTTGCGTGGTACCATGTCAAATGGCTTACAGAAGCTTAAGTATATCATATCTACACTATTACATTTTGCACCCAAACTTGTAATTTCATCAAAAAAGTTTGACAAGATCTACTTTCCATAAACTCATGTTAATTTGCATTAACTACATTACCCTCCTTTAATTCTTTATTCAAGTCCAATATGAGTCACTCCATTATCTTGCCCAGGATCTTTCCCTGTCAGACTGACTGGTGTATAATTATCCAGGTCATCCCCTTATCCTTTTAAAAAACTGGCACAACATTAGCTTTCTTCCAGTCTTCTGGAACTTCTTCAGTGCACCAAGACTTATTAAAAATCAACATTAATGCTCCAGAAAGATCCTCAATCACCTCTTCTAAAACTCTTGAATGCAAGTTACCTGGGCCTGCTGTTTAACCTCCTCCTGAGATACTCGTGAAATGGAAAGAATATCACCACCACCACATGATTAAACTATATCATCTGTTCTCCCCCCCCCCCCCCCCCCCGCAATACATAAAAATATTTAACCCTCTGCCTTTTCTGCATTATTGATTATTCTACCATTTCCATCTAGTAATGGACTACCATCATTGCCAAAATTTTTTGTTCCTAATATATTTTAAAAATGCCTTATTGTCCTTAACTCTGCTAACCAGAGATTTCTCCTTGTGTCTCATCTTCCCTTACCAATTTTTTTTTTTACAACTCCTAACTTCTGATTTATTACTGTCAACTTCCCATTTTTCCTGTGTATCTGTCTTCACTTCTCCTCTAAACCAGGTCAGGTGCATGCGTGCGTGTTTTTTATAACCAATATGGTCTTCTTTCTTGTTGTGGCTTTCGGGGCATCATGTAATGTGTTCTTAAATTATCCCCAGTTATGATTCCCAATTTTCTGATAGAATTATTTCTCCCAGCTGATCTAGCTCATAATTGTTTTCAGCTTTGTAAAATTGGCCCTATTGAAAGCACACATAAAATTGCTGGTTTTGACTTTATTTTGCTGGCATGTTATAAACGTGATCAAGTCATGATCAGATGTACCAAAAACTACCATTAATTTTTAGGCCTGTGATCAGTTTCTCTTTATCTGTTACAAGGTCTACGAAAGAATTCCCCCATGTAGGCTGCAATACTTGAGTTAGAAAAATGTCATCTTTAATATTTAAAAATTCTAAGGAAGCTTTAGTACTGGCAGCATGAGACCTCCAGCATGTGCCACTCAAACTGAAGTCCAGCATGATCATGCAGATTTTTTTCCTACACATTAGAGATAGATGTGTAAGGAGGTGGGCATCCTGTTGAAGGGATAGAGAGTGGCATATGACTGGGCAATTGGGCTGGGTTCTGGGGCCAAGCAACTGAGATAGGCAGAGATCTGAAAAAAAAGGTGGGCACAAGGATCAGGGAGATTTACACCAAAATTGCTAAGCTGAACTGGTCCTAGTAATCTTTCATGGAAGCATAAGAAATGCATAGGAAGCATCAACTGCTTGTCAAGGAGGCAAGAGACGATAATTGAAATTCCACATCATCCTCATGCCCCTGCCTCACTTCCCTTATATTATATATTCTATATAAACACACATTATGCCACACTCACCCCACCCCAGAGATGGCATATCTCTACGATCAGCTGTGGGCCACCCTGCACAACATTACTTTACTTGTTGTGAAACTCAAATCCTGAAAGAAGCATCCAACATGGATACCTCTTGAATACGAGACAGAGTACATCGAAGGTATGTAGGAAGATTCTGATGAATAATGACGAAAGAAAAGTGCGCCAATGTACAAATGCTTTGACCAGGGGGTCACATGGGTCCAAGCTCAGGTGGCTAGCCATAGCTTCTGCTAGTAGTACTATATCCACATTGCTCTTTTTAGCGAGCTAGCTCGAGCTGAGCTAGTGCAAGTCTCTCTAAAGGGGCTGGGAAGCAGACTTCCAGCTACAGTGTAGATATTCCCTAAGGGACTTCAGGGAATATCTTGCCTAAAATGAACCTGAATTAGAGATTCAAACCTGTTCCTTTCTTCTTGATTTTGTAAATGCATTTGTTTGTGCTTGAAGTTATGCCTGTTATTTCAATAACCTTCACCCTTCTGCATGGAAATATAACTATGTAAATGTCTAGAGGAAAGTAGTAATTCACCCTGGACATCAAATGGACACATTCACATTTGGATATAATTATTTTAGGAGAAAGGCTGGTTATACAATGACACGTACTATAGTTATGCTATTAACACTGATGAGGTAGTTACTGAACAATCATTAGATGTGCCCAATACATGGTAAAATAAATACATTGAAGGGCCAGATGTACTTAAAGCTTAGATATAATGGGTTTATGGCTTTTAATCACAAGCTGTGTAAAACACATAACAGCAGAAGCATTTTTTCACTTCTGCTCCAATGACCACCAGTCAGGGAGGCTGAAATGACAGTTTAAAAGTACTGCAGTAGAATTATGTCAGTTATTCAAACACCTGCACTATTTGGTCAAATAGCCTGGTGAGGCATGATCTGAGGTTTTTGTATACCCACACTGCCATGCAAGTGAAGCCAAGGATAGGCTGCTCTGTAATTAGCGGTACTTATAGATAAAAAAAAAAAAAACACTCTGTAGGAGGGAGCAGTAGGGAAGGAAGTGCCGTAACAAAAGGCAACCTATAATCTGAGGACTGGAATTTGTTTATCAAAATCAAAAGTACCACCATTTTAGCTGACTGACTGAAATGAGAAAGGGAAGACCACAGAAGAAGGGATGCCAGTTTAGGAAAAGAGGTGAGTTTGCTATGTGTTTTCCATTTTAAATATAGGAAAATAACAATGCGAGTGTGGGGCTAAATCCCCTAGTCAACTCTGAAAAAAAATCATAATCTGGGATTTAAACTGGAGACAACTTCCTAATTTCTATCAACTACAATTCTGTATTCATGAAAATACTATCTAAGTAATTTCCATCTTTATTAAAACACACACAGATGGCAAAATGTTAAATATCTGGCTTCTTATCTACTACAAGTTTCTGCTTGTCCCATATTCACAATTATTGTAACAAATCTGCAAATTAGGACAAAAGAACTAATACAAAGAATGGGAATGTTGCCACTTTGCAATTTTTTAAAGAAAATATGAACCTGAACATCTCATTTCATCTCTCAGATGTTTAGAGTTAAAATTACAGTTTTAGTAACATTGAGTCGGATATTAGATAGCCACGCCAATCTGCAAAAGAAAATTAAAAAATAAATCTAAAGCAATTTTAAAGGCTTTGGGTTCCAAGATTAGAAGTAAGCCCTGATATATATGGATAACAAACAGAAGGATTATTTCTCAATAAAAATCAATCCGTGGCTAAATTTATGGCTGTAATTTCTTTTTTCCCCACTGAATATTTAACCTCTTCAACTAGAAACAATCAGACCACTAAATAAAACATGAAAGACTATTTAAAAACAAAAAAATAATGAGGAGCAGCAAGTATAGTCTTACTGACTCAGGCTCCAATCCCAAATGAGTAACTTTCCGCACACAAGAAGTCTCACTGAAGCTGATTCTTTATAGTCTTTCCAAGACTGGAGCCAAAGAAAGTAGTGTGAATTTGTTTACAGAATTTGAATAGTCATCTTGCTAAACCTCAAGGAGGAGCTCTTTTGGCAAGGAAGCTCCCTCTCACTCAACCTCTTCCCCTCACTTAAAAAAAATCTACTTTTGAAATTCCAAAATTAGGATTAACTCTCCCCCCGCCTCACTCCACCCCAAGCTGTTTCCTGGATTACAATTTTTTTCCATGTGGCTGGTCGTCATCTACAGGCTCTAGACTAGTTGGAGATCAGATATACCCAAATAGAAGATCAATGCCTTTTTTTAAAAAAAAAATTAACAACCCTCATTCAGTTTACAAAAAGGATTTTATGTTGTCAATAAGCATCCAGTAACACCAGCAAGTACCATGTGAGCGCTTATTGCTACCAGAGGCTCCACCCTGGATTGTACATAATATTTAAGACAGAGACAGACAAAGTAGGACAAAAACGTACCTTAAAGATTTAAATGATGGTTGACGCTGGTCACTTTAGAAAGTGCCTCCATTTGTCAAAAAAATGACCACTTTGAGAGATTCCTATGCTTTAAAATAGGGATTATGGACACACTGTATTTTAGATTGTAAACTCTTTAGAGCAGGGGCCAGGGACCATCTTTTTGTTCTGTTTGTACAGTACCTAGCACAAGGGAGTCCTGCTCCATAAGTGGCATCCTAGGCACTACCACAAGCAGTGAATAATCTCTTAAAAAACACACCTCTCCCTATTTTGTAAGTTCAACCACTGTATTTAGAATTTGGGCTTTAAACACCTCTGAAATAATCAATTTCTACATAAAAATTGATCCTCCTGAATAGGTTATAGGTTGGTGTGACAGGGTGCTGAGCAGCAGAACTGCAGAATCAGCCCCCTGCTGCCAGCCCCATTTAGGTGAATAAAGTTGAGCTGACTGGAAAGAACCTGCCCTAATTGGGGAATGAGAGGCAGCTGCCAGCCCAATTAGCCCAGGGCTATAGAAGAGGTTGGGAAGAAGAAAGCCAAGGAGGTGGGACAGAAGAAAGCAAGGGAGTGCAGGCAGGGAGAAAGCCCTTCCCACTTGGGTTCAGTCACAAGGAACCCGGAGCTGCGTACGCTGTATGGTGAGAAGGTGGTGGGAGCACAAACTTGAAAATAAAAGCACCAGTGGTTCCTGAACTCCAGGGTCTGAGTGACTTTATCTGAGCCTATCAGAGGCGGGAGCCAGGAGGGCCAGTTGGGCTCTATTACACTTGGATTTTCAAAAAAGCTGTCCTAACTCCACTTCCATTACAACAAATCATTGACTTCAGCAGAAGCAGAGTTGGGCCAGTGCTGAAGGCAATTGAAATTCTCACTCTATAATTTGCAATTTTTTCCCTCTCCAAAATTGCCAACATTTCTGTTATGTTATTTCACCTTAATTTTCTAATGTGACAACAAAAGGCAACCCTGAACACCAGATGGACTGCTGCTGAGCTAACAAAGTCAAAAATTCCTCTGTAATGGAATGGAAAGGAAAGTCCTCCTCTTTCAATCAGAATGCAAAACGCTATATTTTTCACTTCACCCTATCTTAATTGTGGGCTCCACAGTGCAGTAATGTGTTATATAAAATACATATTCACTTTAGTTACGTCCAGTCAATATTACTTTAGAGCCGTTAGTGGCTCATCACTTCCTTTACCTTTGTTAATCAGGCAATCAAACAATCAAGGAAAAGCTGCCTGAACAAGTCAGATTTCAGATTCTTTGGTCCCCACCACCACTTCTGGAATAGTAACTCAAAATCTTAGTATAAAAATATTTAAAAGGGATTAAAGCCTTGTTCAGTACTTGTCATTCTACATTATTATACCATCTACGGTTTAAAATAGTCAGCTGGAATTTTCAACACCTTCATCAACTAAATCACGTTTACAGTTGTAGAAATCACCAGGCTCCCTTAAAAAAAAAAGATTATATTGTCTTCATGCATCCTAGATAACATACAATTTGATTTTCAAAAAGCTCAGAAAGGAAGAAAGACCTACTCACTGGAGACACATGCAGCATAATGCTGTGTGGATAGTGGTAATTTTCTGGATTAAAAAGGTGGTCTTGAAATTGATGTGATAGAAATCGTAAATGATCACTTTATTAGTTATGCTTAAACATAACTGCAGTGCTATAATGTCAATGTATATAAGATTTCTACTGTAGGTACTATTTATATATGTTATGAATAATTACATAATTTGTGAAGGGAGAAAGCATCTTTTTGTAACAAACTAGTTATCAGTGACAACAGTGATAAAAGTCACCAGGGAAATATTTACTCATAGTTAAAGTCTGGATATCTGGTCTCAGAAAGTAGGATTAGATCATTCTAAACGTTAAACCTACAGATATCGTGCAAGCCCTAAAGTAGTAATGTTTACCAACAGCTACCACTGCAATTATATCCCACTCGCAGCATAAATTTTGTGATATTTCAGATACCAGTGGGCTATAATAGTGGATAGAGATTTTTTACTTGTGACCTCTGTCTATTTTAACCAACCTGGAAGTAATCATAGTGTCTTTACATCCACTTCTTGTCAGAACCCCTCACAATCCAGACTTAATTCAATGCAGGATTTCTTGCTTGAAAAAAAAAAAGAAGAAGAAAAAACCTATATACGAACTGGAGTGCAAAGGGAGCAAAATTTGTTGCTGATCCATGGAAAATGGAGTCGGAGCCACACAAACTGGAAAAACCACTCTGCAGCATACTTCTCCCACTGTGTACCTGCCTGTAGCCTCTCCACAACGTCAATATACCTTAAGCATCACATGCAAAGATGACTGGACTAATAATTGAGGGGAATTACTGTGGACCATATTCCCCTCCTATGACATCATAACATAATACTGTACATAATAAATTACTGGCATGTCAAGCAGCAATAACTGCCCCCTTCAGATTTTACATACCATAGAGGGGGATGCCAATGGTAGGAAACAGTTTATCAAGGACAACAGTTTCATTGCAAGGGATTAGTGCTGGGGAGGCTGTTACCCATAAGAAACAAATCTGTTGTTTCTGCAGATCTTCAGCCACAGTAATTTTGGATGTCTTGGCCCCCTTGACATTACCACAACTCCAATAGCATCACCTGCAAGTGAGACGACGTGCTGTAAACCAGGGGAAAAACAAAACAATGCATAAGTCTTTGGGAACACCTCCTTTTCTTTCATGGAAAAGGAGGACTATGAGCCTCTATATGTAAACGTTCTTCTTTCATCTCTGTATGGATCCAGTAACTATCTCAGACTATAGGCTACTCCGTGTGCTATATATTATCAGCAATGTATTTTTCCTGTATCCCATGGAAAAATAATGAAAAGTGAACACAAAAAATTAGAATTTTAATATACTCTCCCTAAAACCTGCTCCTGAATTCACCTCTATCTTTGACCAGTGCAAATTTTCTTGACATTTGCTAAAAATTCAAAACAAAGGAGCACCCACAACAGATGCTTTGCACCTAGTCAAATTAGGACTGTTGATTAATCGCAGTTAATTCACGCGATTAATTAAAAAAAATTAATTTGTGATAAAAATGAATCTCAATTGCAGTTTTAATTGCACTGTTAAACAATAGAATACCAATTGAAATGTATTAAATATTTTGGATGTTTTTCTACATTTTCAAATATATTGGATTTCAATTATAAAACAGAGTACAAAGTATACTCTATTTTATTACAAATATTTGCACTGTAAAAATGATAAACAAAAGAAATAGTATTTTTTAATTTACCTCTCACAATAGAGATTACACTATGTTACTTGTATAAGTGCAACTTACAAATGTAGATTTTTTGTTACATAACTGCACTCAAAAAACCAAAACAATGTAAAACTTTAGAGCTTACAAGTCCTCAGTCCTACTTCTTGTTCAGCCAACCGCTAAGGCAAACAAGCTGGTTTACATTTATGGGAGATAATGCTGCCCACTTCTTATTTACAATGTCACCTGGAAGTGAAAACAGATGTTGGCATGGCACTTTTGTAGCTGGCGTTGCAAGGTATTTACATGCAAGATTTGCTAAACCTTTGTATGCTCCTTCATGCTTTGGCCACCATTCTAGAGGACATGCTTCATGCTGATGACGCTCATTAAAAATTTGTGACTGAACTCCTTGGGGGAGAATTGTATGTCTCCTGCTCTGTTTTTTACCTGCGTTCTGCCATATCTTTCATGTTATAGCAGTCTTGGATGATGACCCGGCATGTTTGTTTTAAGAACACTTTCACTGCAGATTTGACAAAAATGCAAGGAAGGTACTAACATGAGATTTCTAAAGATAGCTACAGCACTTGATCCAAGATTTAAGAATCTGAAGTGCCTTCCAAAATCTGAGAGGGATGGGGTGTGGAGCATGCTTTCAGACGTCTTAAAAGAGCAATACTCCAATGCAGAAACTACAGAACCCAAACCACCAAAAAAGAAAATCAACCTTCTGCTGTTGGCATCTGACTCGGATGATGAAAATGAATGTGTTGGTCTGCACTGCTTTGGATTGTTATCGAGCAGAACCCATCATCAGCATGGATGCATGTCCACTGGAATGGTGGTTGAAGCATGAACGGACATATGAATCTTTAGTGCATCAAACACAAATATCTTGCAATGCTGGCTGCAACAGTGCAATGTGAATGCCTGTTCTTGCTTTCAGGTGACATTGTAAACAAGCAGCAGGCAGCATTATCTCCTGCAAATGTAAACAAACTTGTTCGTCTGAGCAATTGGCTGAACAAGAAGTAGGACTGAGAGGGCTTGTAGGATCTAAAGTTTTATTTTTGAATGCAGTTATTTTTGTACATAATTCTACATTGTAAGTGCAACTTTCATGATAAAGAGATTGCACTACAGTACTTGTATTAAGTGAATAGAAAAATACTATTTTTTATTTTACAGTGCAAATATTTATAATAAAAATATAAAGCGAGCACTGTACACTTTGTATTCTGTGTTGTAATTGAAATCAATTTGAAAATGTGGAAACATCCAAAAATATGTATACAATTAGTATTCTATTATTGTTTAACAGCACGATAAATCACGCTATTAATTTTTAATTGAGCGATTAATGGCAACTAATTTTAATCACTTGACAGCCCTATTAAAAACCAAATTTCAATGACCTATTACTCCCAGAAACATTAATTAAAATTAGAGCTAACTCATAGTGTTTGTGTGTTTCTTTTATCAACACTGTTGGAAGAAGATAATTAACACAAGTTAGGGAAGTACATTAAGCAAGGCTCATATTATGCTTAAGTTTGATCTTTTTGGCTAAACATAGATGCTCATGAAATACGTGGTTCTAATGATCACTTTACAGCCATTGCTGAATTAGTAACCAATAAAGTAAACTTTATGTATTATTCTCAGGGATGTAGCTAAAGTAAGGAACTGGTATACTTTCTTCAAGAAATAAATCTTATGGGGGGGAGGATTTTCCACTTGTAGTGGGGGAAAAAAATCTAGCTCATACTTGTATTGAATATGCCAGTGGGTTGTATCAACAGGTTTCACCCCACTCCTTTGCCTATTGTTTACTATATAACACTGGCAATTCACGTCTGACACTCACAGTAGATGTTGTGCATACAGTAAGAAATCTCAGAGAAAACTAATTATGCTGTACGATGGCCTTTTATTGCTGTAACATTTGACATGCTTATATTCAGTACATTCAGGATTAAAGATTTTGTTAAGCTTCTATTAAAAATAAATAAAAAATAAGAGGACATTAGGCAGATACTTCCCTCCTGCTGTTGCTAAAACTGTCCTTTAAAACAGTGAATAATGCACACACACACACACACACACACACACACAAGACTGCTTCTCTGCTAATTTCTGTGTTGCTTTGCAAAATGGTTTGTTATCTTAGCGCAGCTTCCCAGAGCTCATACATTTTATTAGAATTAGTGCTGCTAAGGCTATCCATTGTCAGCTGAATGTTATTACAAAGTGAAAACCAGAATGATTCCTTAATAACTCTACTTATCTGCTCCCGGCAGAGCGTTAATAAACCCATTGCCCTTTTATTTTTTATGGGCCAGATTCTATCACCCATGTGACTCCACCAGTCGTCCCATTGATATCTATGGAACTACTATCTAAGGAAGGTATTGCTGTACATATGGTAAAATGACAACTGAATATATTTTTTTTTTAATACATATTTTTATTTAACAGACTTAGTAAAAGGAGAACTCTAGGAAATGGATAGTAAAAACAGAATGCACTAGGCAAAATGCTACCTGCTTCTTTTATGTATTGATAATTTACAATATAAGACAAACACTGAGGCTCTTACCCAATATCATGTTGTGAGACCATTCACATCAGCCAGCCAACCATGGAAGACTATGGATGCTGGCTCTGCATCAGGCTGACATATCCAAGAGATCTGAAAGCCATACTCTGGGCCAGATTCTGACTCCTTTATTCATGAGTAGTACCATGAAGTCAAATGCATTCAAGCACATCAATGACTCCTAGCCAAGTCAGTTATTACACTACATGAATAAGGGTAGCAAAATCTGGTCCCGACCATTAGGTCCCCTTTCCCTTTACACTTCCCTAATCCTGAAAAAAGGAGAAAACATTCTTTCTTGGTTTTGCGTTCTTGAAGACAAATATACACAATACTAATGATGCAGCAGAAAAAAAAAAAAGAAAAAAGAATGAGCTTCCAGCTGGAATCTGAGCTCTTAGTTCTGTGTAGGGTGACCAGATAGCAAGTGTGAAAAAAATCAGGATGGAGGCCTGGGGTAATTGGCACCTATATGGAACAAAACCCCAAATATCGGGACTGTCCCTATTAAATCAGGACTTCTGGGTGAGACCTTTCTTGTTCACATCTGTAAAGTTCTGCTATAATAAAATATTCAATCCTAAGCACCAGTTTATTAACCATTGCCAAATGCTTAGCAGAACACATACCACCATCTACATGCATTAGAAGAGATAAGACTTCATGAGTTACCAGTGTTTTACTCTATATAGTTACTGGTATATTCATGAAGACTTCAAAATGGTGGGTTCCTATTTTGATGTGTGTGTGGGGGGGGGGGGGGGAATCACATTTGAGATTTGTGTTCTCTGAGGATGTTAAGTTTGCCTGATTAGCAGTTTTAAAACCCTCTGTCTGAGGCCTGTGAAGAAGATTTCAACAGTTAAGTACAGAAAATTAGAGGTGGAAATGTGTGTGGGGGGAATGGTATGAAACAGTAGGGCAATGGTAAAGTCATGCATAAAGCTGGGGAAATAATTTTGCAATTTGCTGGCAGTTCCAAAAACTCAGGCAAAAAAAAAAAAAAAAAAAAATCAAGCTGAACCAAAAATTTGGAAAGTCAAAAAATGTTGGTGAATCGAAAAAGTCCATTTCAGGTCAAACAAAATGTTTCACTTGACCCAAAACATTATCTTTCAGGACAATTTGAAAGGACTAGATTCACAAAGCAACAAGGAGGAGTGGGGGTCATGCCTCCTTTATAAGCTTTACATCAGTGGGCAGGATACTCACCTTCGATGTGGGAGACCAGGATCAGTTCCTCCTGTGCCTGCCATAGAGCAGGGACTTGAATTTAGATCTCCCACCTTCCTGGAGAATACCCTATCCACTGCGCTATGGGATATTCTGGTGTGGGTTTTTCCTCAATCTCTCCTGTTGAAAATGTATAAACAACTAGCCATTGGAGCAAGGACATGAATTTTGGCCACAGGTAAGTGCCATAACTCACTTTCTCTGTGACCCAATGACTAATTATTTGTACGAAATGCAACAGCTTCAACAGGAAAGATTAAGAACCACCCCAGTGTACTGTATAGCTGAGGGTTCGTGAACTCTTCTACAGTCTGGGAGACCCAAGTTCAGAGTACCAAAGTGATATCCAGCATTCAATTGCCAAAAAAAGAAAAAAAAACCCAAACAAAATAAAAACCACCATAAACAGAGCTAAGATTGCTTGGTGGTATGTTGTCTCATTGCAGAAAATTGAGTTCAGCACAACTCAAACATCTGAAAACCAGGAAATGCAGTTAAGGGTCTCTATGCAACCTTAACTCTGCCCTCTTTCTGTAATGCCCCCAATATGCCCATTTAACAGAAACTTTTACTCTGCATACAACACAGTTGCTGAAATGTATACATCTTCACCTCCTATTCCAACCCATTCATCCTCACCCGCAGGATTCCATCTAACATTATCGAAGGACAATAAGAAAAACTGAGGGGTACTACTGACTGGATTTAAGAGTATAAGGCAGCAGCAGAACATTTTGGGGAGGCCCATAACTTCTCCAAATGAACCCACAGTTGGATCACTAACACTACCCCCATGCCTCCAAGAGGGAGAGAGACCACATTTCAAAACAATCCAAGTATCATTCAGATTTTGGCAGACTTACAAGTATTGAACTTTAAAGCATATAAAATCGTAGGAACGGAAATCCTCTAGCTGTTTTTCTGAATTAGCAACATGTGCACTATACAAAATGTACATTTTCTTAAATACTGCTCTCAGTTTGGGTCCTCCAACATTTCCGTGGGTGTCATGCGCTACCTTGGATAAGACTCAACAGATTGAAGCCACTGTGACCCGAGTCATATCGATAGAGGAGGAGGGGAAGAAACCACAAACCACTACCAGAAGCTTTTTGGAAAATGGCTATTTTGGAGGTGCTTAAATCTCTGAAAACACTAGCTCACATGAGCCAAAATTTTGATCATTAACCCTACCCTGTGCCCTCCTGAGACACACCAAATTTCAAAATAAATCTAAGCATGTTGATTTTAAAGGACTCAAAGGTCAACTTTTAAAAACAGAAGTTGTGATGCAATCTTAACTATAGTGGTGCTGAACCAAGTTGCATGTCTCCTAGGTAGGCCTCAGTCCAGATTTGTCCAAAATCCCTGGAGAGAAGTGCTACAATTTGAGTAAGAAAAGTTCACGAACTATAAGAATCAAGAGTAAGTCCAATAAGCCTTTTGGGCCAACAAGACATCTGAGGGAATACAAACACTCCAGACTCCCTACGATCAGTCACCGTGCAGAGAGCACTCCATGACACCAGGAGGAGAACCAAAGGAATTCTATAATAATCTACACAAACCAATACAAGATGTTTCAAGACAAGATGTGTTATTGGTAACGGGAGGTTTAAATGCAGAGAAGTATTGCCTTGGAATGCCTGGGTTTGGACTCTGAAAAAACAAGAGAAGAGAAACGCAGAAATTTAGCAGGTTAAGTTACAACCTGGTTACAACCACATTTCAACAACGAAAACCTGTAGAGGAAGTGGACTTCGATAGCAAAGAAAGAACATGATAGACTTTGCACCTGTGAATCGCAGATGAAAATCAAGTATGTTGTTGGGCAGATCATTTATGGCTTGTTATCAGATCAGCTCTTAAGCTAGTGATGGCATCAATGAAGCAACCAAAAGAGTCCTGAGAACTAAGAGGTGTGTCATGGACAAACTGAAAGAGCCAGATATCAGGGAAGAATACAAAAAAATACTGTGCAGAAAAACTTGAGCTCTCTTTTGAAAGAGGAAATGAGTTTGTAGAGCCTACAAAAGTAGGACTATGAGAGCAGATGAAGCGTTGTGCTACAATGCCAAAATTAAGAAACAAAAGGTGGATAATGGATGAAGCGCTGTAACTGAGTGACAAGCATGAGAAGCTGAAGGAAAATATAAAGGAAGACTAAAGTCTAAGAACTGAGTGCAATAGGTTGACCAGAGACATAAAAGAGAAAGCAAAGAGACAGGAACAAAAAAATTAAAGAAGCAGAAGAATATGCAAAGAGAAATGTGACAGAGGTTTGTGTCACAAGTTGAGAGAACTAAGTGGGACATTCACCACTGACATTGTCAACTCGTAAGACAAGCAGGAACAAATAATTGAGGATCAACAAGCAAAGCATAAGTGATAGAATATTTTGAGGAGCTGTACAATGTGCAGAACACAGATTAAATGGTCCTGGACAAGCTTCCTCATACAAACGAGGGAAAATGGATGCTGGAATTCTTAGAAGAACTAGTAAAGATCTTAATAGATACTTTTTTCAAACTTTATCAGAAGTGGTAACAACTGCAGAGCTGCTGCAAGCAGGTGAACACACACACAAAAGGCTATTCAAAAAGATTTACAAACAAATTCCAAGCAAACAGGACAGCAATAATAGGACCGATCTATTAAAAAAAAAAAGACACGAAAGAGTGCAAGAACTACAGAGGAATCAGTTTATTGGCTGTGTCAGGAAAAGCATTCACCAAGACACTGCAGAGAAGAACAAAGTGGTATATGGAAGCAATTCTTCCAGAGGAAGAGGCCAGATTTAGACTAGGGGACAAAGTACAATAGCTGCCTTATTTGTGAGAAGACAGATATTGGAAAAATACATAGAACACATCAAACCTGTTATGACAGCTTTATAGACTTCACACAGGCATTTGATAGCATTTGGCAGAAGTGGCAAGTCTTAAGAATGTTTGGCATTCCCAAGAAATTGATCATGGTGATAGAAAACATTTATAGCAAGTCAATGAGTATGGTGAGAGTAGACAAGAAGCTGACAGAATGGTTCACAATGATCACAGGAGTGAGACAAGGATGCATGCTATTGCCAGACTTATTCAACTTGGTATTGGAGACATTAATGGGTGCAGCAGTGAGAGGTTAAACAAAAGAATCGTGTTATGTTGAAGGATAGTGAATAGATTTGCAGGTAGTACTGACCTCATAGCACTGACTGAGAAGAATTTACAGAGAATAACTGACAAGGTAGACTGGGAAAGCAGAAAATTCAGGCTGAAGATCAACACAGAGAAGACAAAAACGTATGGCAATTGGAAGACAAGAGGAACAGGTAAAGTTCAAAGTTGGAAACAAAGAACTAGAATAAATGGAAAAAATTGTGTACCTTAGAGGACTAGTAATGAAGAATGGGAAATGTGAAGATTGCATAAAAAGACGACTCAGAATAGGCACTACTGCATTTGAAACATTTTGCAAGATCCGGAAGGCTAAAGACATTGATAAAAATGAAAGTTAGCATATATGAAACAACTGCCATGCTGTTTACTACTGTATAGGTCAGAGTATTGGGGTATGAGGAAAGCTGATGAACAAAAAACATATCAACTACAAAAATGAACTGGTGAGGGATATGAACGGTGAGAGTTTCAAGGCTGCAGAAAATAAAATGAAATTATAAGAAAACATCGAGGACAAGAAATGACACCGTTACAGAAGATTCAAGATGGTTGTGATTGTTTGGACACATGTCAAGAATAGACCAGACATATCAGAGTGAAAGGGACTAGAAACTGAGGAAGGCAGAGAACATATTGGATAGACACAGTGAAGAATCATATAGAACTAAAAGGTTTAGAGATGAACAAAGCCATGAAGCTAGAAGAAGACAAAGAGGTGGAAAGAGTTCCTTCTGCCCCATCATCACTGTTAAGCTGATGGACAGATATCAAAGAAGAATACTTTATTTTTAGTTCAGTTTAATATTTACTACTAGTTAGCTTTGATTATCTGTTTTCTTGATTTGATTTCAGTTTAACTGTTTTAATATATAAAATTGATACAGAGTCTTATTTCTTTCAATATGCAACATGGGTCCAGAACCTTTGAGAACTTGGGTGAATACTAGCTAGTCTTTGCGTCTTAAATTTTTCAACATTTTTTATTAACATTTGTATTGAAAACATTATCCAAACTATTATCAAACTATTTACTAAAAATCCAGGTTTGCAGTAAATAAGAATTCAATAAAAAACAGTTTCAGTAATATTTGATAAAAAGTTAATTAAAATACTTTCCAATTTATTAAAAAACTTATTAAAAGCAGGTCAATTGCACCCAGAAACTTTAAACTGTACTTTTTGTGATAAAAAAATAGATCATATCTAATCAATATGGAACAAGTTATTTTTTCCCCTTGGGAAGTGCATTTGCTTACAAAGCTTCTGCTTACATCCCTTATGTTAATGTGTACGTACACACACACCCCCCTATGTTACAGTGATCAAGTTTCCAGCTAAGGGACATGACAGGATTCCTTTATATGAGCCTCCAACATCTAGGGCACTGCACTGGGAAAAAAGGAGACCTGGGTTCTTCTATCCCTCTTCCTCCACTGGCATTTTCTAGGACCTTGGGTGTGTCTCTGTCCTCCCTCTGACCTTTTCTCTAACCTATTTAGATTTCTAAACTCTTTAGGATGGGGACAGTATCTTATTACTTGCTTGTAGTGCCTAGTACAATTAAGCCCTAAGTTTGATTGGGGCCTCTAGGCACTTCTAGAATAAAAATAAAAGTGGTTGAGAAATGGTGAATGCTTTTCACAGATTTTTAAATGTAATTCTTCTTTTCAGATCTTGTTTCTCTCTCTCCCCCTGCCCACTTCTAACAATTTCCCTCTTTTCCTAGTGGGCAAAAAATGTGGAAAGGAGGAAATGAGAGAAGGGGGGCTAAAAAAAAGTACTGATTTTTCAAATGCAAAGTTTTAATCAGCTCTAAATAATAGTCTAAACTAATTCTCTAGCCCAGGATCCAGCAAAAAAGTGCTACTCAAAAAACCCAGAATAAAAACTTAAGTTGAATTTCTTTCCCGAAGTGTAAGTTTTTAATACAGGTCTAGCTTTGGCAGAAGTCAAATACTTCCCAATATTTGACACAGTTATGTCAAGAGAAAGTAAATTAGTTTTGTTATTGGTTGGTCTACTCATGTCAAAAGCCAACTCACTTTCCATTTTTCTTGATTCTTGGGACATCATTCCTGCATTTGTCAAGGAGAGATACAGTTGACAAGGAAGAATGAGGTTATTGGAATAGGAGAGAGAGAGAGAAGTTGAGAAACAAACTCCAATTTTCAAAAGTTTCCAAAATGTTTAAAATCTTTGAAGTTTACTACAGTGTTATAACCGTGTTGGTCCCAGAATTTTAGAGACACACCCACCTTGTCTCTAAAATCTTTGAAGACACCCTGAAAGGCAAATATATATGTATTTAGTCAAAATTCCTGAGTAACTCCTCCTCAAAACTCCATTGAAGTTAAACAAAATTTACCAAGCTAGAAATCAATTATTAAAGGAACAAACTAAACATGAATGGAAGCAACAAAAGTTTTTCTGGACAACAGATGTACGAGAACTGGGCTCTATATTATCTAATACATCTTTCCTCTTGAAATGATCAGAAGATTGCATAGCATGGAGAATTGATATTAAGAAAGAAATGCAGCCTCACAGTTTTGCTCACTTATTCAGATATAGCTAACATTGCCATTAAAAATCCACATTTGCCAACAAGTGTCACACGAGTACAATTTTTTCACGTTCTAAACACTTGGTATCTCCTACCAACTACTACCAAATACCAACTACTGTGAGATAAATGTTGGCAAATGGAATCTGTTGTAGATGAGCTATCACGGATACTATGTCAGGTGCACAAACATCTGTTAAGTGGTAGAAACATACAAGACCATTTAGTTTTCTGCATCCCAATTGATAGATTTTCAATTCTTATTGGTTCCACTTCTGGTTTTCAGTGATCAGCCCGTGCTTACGGAGCTTGCTAGAGATCTGCTGTATGGAGTGGTGGGTGAAATTCTGTGGCCTGCGTTGTGCAGGGGGTCAGACTAGATGATCATAATGGTCCCTTCTGACCTAAATATCTATGAATCTATGAATTACAGCAAGAGCTTCACTCCACTCCTCTGTCTGGGAAGCTCATCACTCAAAGGCACAGTCTCCAATACCACTCCTCTTTTGAGCCTTACAGAGACCGAATGGCCACAGAGATCAAAACAGCATCTCATCAATTTATGTGGTCCATCTAGAACATGGCTAACCCATATAGGTCAGAGAATGCGGCCAAATAGACTACTTATTTTTTCCATTGCTATTAATCAGGTTCCTTTCACAAGAAGCACTAAAAGTCATTAAATATCTCCTGTTACTTTCATTAAAATTAGTCAGATCACCTACAGTACTTCATGGGCCATATTGATACAATCTTTATCAGATATAAATGTCTTGAAGCTTTTTCCAGGGGCAGTCCTTTCAATTAGCTTTGAAAGTTACCTGACATTTACAGTTTCCTCCTCTGTACAACTCAGAAATTGAAAATGTGGAAGCCTTATTATCTAATGCAAGAGCCTCAAGAATCTGTAGATGCTTCCATGGAGGGCAATCAACAATTCTCTTTGTACTTGCCACAAAGTCTAATAGTCTTTTGCACAACTCATGTTTATTTTAACTGCTTCCTTTACAATTTGATTTGGTCACAGTTTTATGAGCGGATATATTCCAGCTTGGAACTGTGACCTAGCTTAGAAAATGTGATACTAAAAAGAAGGAAAAAAAATTACCTTCTTCAGCAAAATGGAGCTGTGAAATAGCAAATGTGCATTAAGGTTTTAGTACTTTAAAGTTTAGTACCACTCTTTCTTGGCTTGTTGCAGTAATCATTACTGGGTTTACAAGTGTGAAATCCTATATTGAGGAGTCATTTGATACTTTGTCTAGCACACAAAGTACTGCAGCAAATGAAGGAATATTAACTTCTGAAGGGTTTAAAGGTCAAAGAAAAGAGGTCTACTAAAATAGGTGTTGAAGAAGTCAAGCTAATTTCTTTCAAAGCCAAGACAAAAATCAAGGATTATAGATGTTTAATTTATTGATCTGTAAGAAGTGCATAGGGAAACTAAGAATAGCACTGGGTAGTATTATGTACACATGCAAATTGAACAGTCAGGTAGGCAGGTGTACAGTTATTCAAACTACCTTAATTACATGCACTAGATTGCATATGCAAATTGATATGCTCACAAGTATTGTGCATGTAGTTAAGAAGCCTGTCTTTTTGTTCTGCATTTGTACAGCGTAACAACAGACCCTGGTCGTCAGCGGGCAGGATGGAACCTGGGGCCTCTGGAGCTTAGTGCATGAGCCTCTACCGCATGAGCTAAAAGCCAACTGGCTGTTAACTAAGGCTGTAGAGCAGACTCATTTGCTCTCTAAGTGGTCTCAGTGCCACCATATGTTATAAGTTTTAAGAACTTTTGCTACTTTTTTTTCTCCAGTTAAACTCAGTTAGGGTAAATCTGTAGACCCAATTATTACAACAGTCTTGGTTCAGGACTGAGACTCATAGATGCTACAGTAATACAAATAAAAAAATTACCCATTTGGCTCTAACTGTCCTTCCAGTCTACCTGCATCCTACACAAATTTGAAGTAGTACCACTGTTACAGTTTTAAATTATGTAGAATAGAAATGTAGAACTGTAGACAAGTTACTATACAAAATTTGGACATCAATCCTCCATCATTTGATTTTTATTGCACTAGTAACTTATTTGGGAAAGACTGAAAGGTTTAAAATATCAAGTAAATAAAGGGGCCTGATTCTCCATTGTTACACTAGTTTCTGGTATAGCAGAGTGGGGAATCAGCATCCAAATTTCCACCTAGTCTGAGACAAGGCCAGTGTCTCATTCTACTATAATAAAGAACCAGACAAAGGCACAATCTTGGAACTTCTGCTTCCAAGTTCAATGCAGATCAGGAACACAGAAATGACAGAGAAAATTTTCTCCAAGGAAAGTGTTCCAACTCCCTTGCTTTTACCTTGTAACAAAGGATTAACTGAACATGTTCAGGTAAAAGAAATCTTAGTTTCAAGGAGAGAGGGAGGCAGGCAAGGAAGTTAGACTCAGGATAAATATATGGGTGGTGGTCTGAGATCAGAGGCGAGAAGATATGGGTTAGAGAAGCCCAAACACCCAAAAATCAAGTATGGAATAAACCTTGGCAGCTTGCTCATGTACATGTACGAACAACAGAATCAGCATAAGGAATAGGCTTATTCAGGAAGTGACAAGCTTTTGCCTATTCTGCAGGAAGTACTAAAACAGTTTTATTTACAAAATTAGAAACAAAAAAAAACTCAGAAGTAGAGCCAGTTGGCAAACTTGCTTGTTTACCATATCCCCATGGAAAATTGGGTCTTTTCAGTAAAAGTTTGACAACTGAAGTATTTCAGGCAAAAATAATTATCCTGATTCAGCCATATTGCTGCGATGCCTCAAGCTCCCATTTTCCTCTATAGGCTGGGTTCTTCGGCCAGACCACATCTCCCATAATGCACCACAGCCTCCCCTTATACTAGGGGTTTTGTTTTATATATTCACTACTGCTGTCCATGTAGTTTAAATCTAAACCACTTAATTATGCCAGAGATGCATTAGTCTACATTTTTCCCAGATGAAGCTCATTTTATTTCTGCCCAAATATCAAACCGCTCAAGGTTCCCATTAGTGTTTACCTTAGCATCCCCTCAGATTGCGGTCATCTGCAAATTCAATTCATGTGCTACTTACTTTGCGCCATCTTCTAGATCACTAGTAAGGATGTTAAATGTAACATTAAGTTTTAAATAACCAACACAACCTCCCCTCGCCCCCTCCAAAAAACCCATTTAGCCTTTTTTAAATAATGAAGCAAACATTTTAATGATACTAAACTCCACCTTCGAGAAAAATAATAGCAGAGAGATTTGCCAAGTTCAGATCTGTCTCATTTTCACATAATCTAGGGCACCTGATGTATGGTAAAGTCCAACGGGATATAATATGAGATGACTTAAATACAGCAAACTGCAGCACAACATGACATTATGGCAAGAATTATTCTTTACAAAAATGTTTGGGGAGAAATAAGTGGTCTACTAGTTGCAGAGTTTCCAAGTTTACCTGCTGCTGTTTCTGATCATAATAAAATGCTTTGTGGGATATAATTTCATCTTCCCAGGCAAGATGAAGGCATTCTTATCCTTCTGGCATACGTCTAGCTTCCACACATTGCTGCTTTCAATATCCACTAAATCCTACAGATCTGAACTAAGGGCATGCTAGGTAAAAAAACCACCAAAACAATTCTTTCCCAAAAGGACAATCAAGGAAATGATTACAAAAATGTTTTCAGTTCATGATTTGCTGCATGCTAACAATCTTTCTTCCCCCACTGCCCCATGGCAAATTAGAGATTAGTAATCAATATCTAGTGATTAGACCCACTAGAGCAATTTATCTGTGGAGCTCAAACGGGAATAAAAACATCTATGTACCAAAAACATTTTTTAAGGAGTGATTGCATTTACAATAATTGTTACACAGAGTAAAGAATTCAACTAACAAAGAAAACCCACTATAGAAATGTGTGTACATTGATTGCCAGGCTTTTGTCTAAATAGCTAGCTAGCTACAGAGAGTACAGAAAAATTATCTAGTGCTGACAACTGAATTTTAAAAGCACTAAACACTGTCTGAAGCTGCAAGTGGTTTCCCAGTGACATTGATTTAATCAGTCTACTAAAGCATCTGAGGCACAGTGAGGAGATGGTAAAGTCACATGAAGAAGTTCTGCCTTATAACATTAGTAACAACCCCTTTGATTGTTCTTCAGCTGGGAAAGTCAGGCTCTCCAGCTACAGCTTCTACCACTTGAGCTAACTAAGGACTTGTCTACACTGGCAAGTTTCTGTGCAGTAAAGCAGCTTTTTTGCGCTCAAACTGCAGACACGTACACACTGCCAAGCCACTTTGTGCGCAGAAACTCCTCAGTTGCAGGGCTGCAAAAAACTTAAGAGTCTTAAGGCTATTTGCACAGAGGCTCCACTCTATTGCCAGTGTGAATACTTGATCGCTTTCTGCACTGTAATTAGCCTCCAGAGCTGTCCCGTAATGACTCAAGTGACCTCTCTACTCATTGTTTTGAACTCAGCTGCCCTGGAGACAGGCACCTCTCCCCTTTCAAAGCACCGTTTCTGACAGCCATCGTGTGCTGTGCTGATCTGCTCTGGGACACAAAGCAAACCATTAACGTGGAACACTCCTGCTGTTGAACACAGAGGCGGGGGGGTGGGTGTGTGAGAGAGATGCTGTGCAGAGAGCCCAGGGAAGGAGGTGGGGGCTAATGTTGGGGTTTCCCGTCCCCCTGCCTCAGGACAGGTTGCTTCCTGCTGCTGGGTGAATTTACAAGATGGCATCCCGACACCTTCTCTGTCCCTCAAAACAGACAGTCTCTCTTCCGCCCCCCACCTTTAGTTGAAAAGTATCTGGCAATGTAGTAGGATGCCCATGGAACAATGGGATTGGGAAACCTCCATCATGTGATGCTGTGCCTGCCCCAGCCCCATGAGGCATTGCAAACCCTTCCCAAAGCATCCTGTGGCCAGCTGCACAGTGGCATAGCTACCACAATGCACAATGCTGTCGCAAGAGCTGCTAATGTGGACGTGCTCCAGTGTCACAAGAGCACAGTGTGAACACCCAACAGTGATTTAATTCCAGTGTTTTATTAAAAGTGGTATAACTTGAGGCACAGAAACTTGCCAATGTAGACATACCCATAATAACTCTGCTGTGAGCAGTTGCAGGCAGCTATCCTCTGTAGATCAGCCAGCCTACTTTGGTAGTGTGCTACCTAATGCTGCTTTGCCCTCCAGTACTGCTAGGATTTCTGCATTTGATTTCTGATAGTCATTGGGATTTTTTTGTTGTGGAATTTCTTAAGGGCTATCTTAACAGGAAATAGTTCTGATGTTTAAAATTTTATTTTTAATTTGATGCTCTGAAATCCATTTCTCATGAGAGTATGGCTCCATCAGTTTCAACAGTTTAACATTTTTTATTTACAGGGTTTTGTTAAAACCCATTCACAAATATTTGCTTTGGTGCAGTTTTATTGTTTAAAATTTGTGGATTTAAATCATACTTAAAAGAACACAGGCGTTAACATAGGAGGCCAAAGGTGCTACTAGTCTAGTATTCTGTCTTCCATAGAAACCGGAGCCCGATGTGTCAAAGGAAGGTATTTCTGTATTTCCTTAAAATCTGTTCAGAGCATTTACATTATTTCCACTCAGATATTGATGGTTCCAGAGGTCACCTTTATTTTAAGTATCAGAAAACTTTCAAACTAGTAGATTTTTTTTTTTTTTTTTTTTTTTTTTTTTACTGGAGAGATGGCCCTGAGCCACATAATTTGGATTTTACATGAACTAAACTTTGAGAGCATCGGGATCTCAGGTGCTGGTGTCATGTTTTAAAGAGTAAGGAACCACCTTCAAAATTCAGATCCAGATTCTTTAACACCACTACCCTTAATATTCTGGGTGTGCTCAGTTTGGATATTTTGTTTTGACCCTTTTGTAACTGTGACCTAATTGTATACATTTTATAGAAAAATCATTTACTGGCAAATTGTAAGCCCATAGAACTCTGTCCAAAACGCCACTTTGCACTACACACACCTGCTGCAATATATATGGTTGTGTAAAACTGATGCTTTAAAAAAAAATGAATTGGTTCTGCACTTTGCATGAGAGAAAGATTCTATACTTGACATTTATTCCTGTAGCTTCACAAATTGCGACATGTATGAATATTCATCTTTTCTTCATAATTTTCCTTTACATAATTATCTGTGCTTCCCACCTCCCGAGATTACTCCCAAAACACTTAGCAGAAATGCCGTTTTTTTGGCTAGCACAATATATTAAGGATAAGTCCAGTTTAAAGAAGTCTGGGAGAAAACATGATTATTACTAAGGATACAAAGCCACTGGAAAAAAGCACACATTGTATAAACAGGTAATGCATGTTTGATTCATTTTTGGTGAAAAAATCTCAGTAGCCTGTGTCAGTATACTTGTAGAAAGTATTTTATTGCAAACTAGAGACAAGACTATCATCAGGGATTTATTTTCTTTCATATATAGAGTGATTTTAACACAATATGTGGTACACAAGAGTGATCCTCCACCCCAGCTCATAAACCACATGCTGCTCTTTAGAGCCTTATGCTGAGTTCTTGTTGGGTCCATACATCTTAATGGTGAACTCAATGGAAACCAAGCAGAACAAGCAGCTGGCAGATAATAGCAACACTCTAAACAATAGGAGTGGAAGCACTGAGAAAATGGATCTAACATGGGAAGTACTGCATTCGTCTTTCAGCCTCTCCTTGTTCTACAGATACAAGAGAAAACTACATTATGGAAGGATAGAAAGCAGAATTCCCCCATCCTCTTCCATCCCAACAGTTAAGTGGGAGCAAAGAACAAATGAGGGTGTTCATGTCATAACGAATAATGATGTCAGTGCATTAAACAGCCAATCTATATATTGCAACACAACAGGAGTACAGAGTTATCCAATACCTATAGCTCTTTAAAAGCCATTTTGAAAGCGTGAAGTGAAAAGACTATATTTAAGAGGATTTAAGGGGAGGGTACAGTTCCATGTTACTTACGTTAAGGAACACAGACTACAACATTCTCCATAGCACTTTCTTAATCCACAGTTTCACTCTGGGGTGTTTGACATGTCATTTCACAGGTGTTTTACTTTCCTGGACAAACTTGCCACAGAAGTGCTCGCAACTCTTTTTAAAATCATATCTAAGGCACTCTACTTGATAGGCTTTCAGTCCATTTTCCCCCAAGGGTCTGATCAAAAAATTAATATGTTGCCTATAGGAAACATGATGGAACCCTGATAATTCCTATGCATTTTTCCTGGCAGAGAATGGTTTGTAATGGACATTATAGGCACAGATACTGGTTTTATGGCACACCCTGCCCCTCACCTTCTCCAAGTCATTCCTTGCTTTAAACAATGTGTGCAAAGCTTTGAGTATTTGTTACAGCCTCATTTCACTAAAAAGAGAAAATTACCTAATAAACTTTATAACTCTCTTACATGGAACTCTAGCTCTCAAAGCACTTTACAAATGAGATTAGTATAATTATCCCCATTTTATGGAGAGAAAACGAGACAGAGGTCAAGTGACTTGCCCAAGAGCCAGGAATAGCACCCAGGTCTGTTGAGTCCTAGTCCAGTGCTTTATCCACTAGGCCACAAATTAGGCATATTAGAAAATTTTGGATTAGCAGCAGGAGACCAGACACTCCAGGCAGGCCATTGTGAAGATATTGCCTTAGATCAATCAGTACTCAGTGTTATCTTCACTTGCAGGTTAGTTAGTTTTTGTCCAGTTTCTCTTGTCCAGGTATTCAATAGATGGCTTGGGTTTGCACTCACAAAGAGGATCTTTTTTCACTGCTGTTATGGCATTATTATGGCACAATGATTGTCATTAACAGAAATACGGCAATATCTGACACCACAATGTGTGAACTCATGGTAAAAATATATTTTTAAATGGTTATCACAGTATATACAATTTAGCTTACATTTCTTTCTGCTTTTATAGCTGAACCACTGCCTCTGTTATATCATTCTTTCTAAGCTTATTTTACTTGTTGCATGAATGCTGGTAATTACAAATACAGTTACTAAACTTTTCAAGATTCTTAAAAGACCTCAGTTTGTGTGTGTGTAATGGGGTTGCTTCTCACTATTACTACTCCTCATCTCAAGGTCTGGAAATTAGTTTGTGCCAGATATGGCACCCCAGTCATCAGTTGCTCACACTATGGAACCTCTCTCTTTGCAACTCAAAGTGTTCCCTCTCCATGATTCACCTTTCCACGCAGATCACTATACAACTCCCCCGCTCCCCTTCCAAGGTATCAAAGTCCCACCAGACAAGCTGCCTGGCTTAGGCTTGCAACTTTCTACTTGCACAAAACCCAACACTCTTGCCCTGTCCCTCCTCTGAGACCCCACCCATGCCCCACACCTTCTCCGAGGCCCCACACCCGCTCACTCCATCCCTCTCCCTCTATCATTCGCTCTCCCCAGCCTCACACTCATTTTCACCAGGCTGGCTTGGGGGTTGGGGTGCAGGACCATGTGAGGGTTCTGACTGGGGGTGCAGGCTCTAGTGTGGGGCCAGGGATGAGGGGTTTGGGGTGCAGGTGGGGGCTCTGGTCTGGGACAGGGGATTGAGGTGGCAGGGGGTATCATGGCTCTGGCTGGGGGTGCAGGAAGATGCTCCTGGCTGGGACTGAGGGGTTCAGCGGGCAGGAGGAGGATCAGGGCTGGGGGGCATGGAGGTGGGGGGATTGAGGGCTCTGGGATGCAGGAGAGTGCTCCAGGATGGGATTGAGGGGTTTGGAGGGCAGGGGGGAAACAGGGCTTGGGCTGGGGTAGGGGCCCAGGAGAGGGGTCAGGGATGCAGACTCTGGGCAGTGCTTATCTGAAGCAGCTCCCGGAAGCAGTGGCATGTCCCCACTCCAGCTCCTAAATGGAGGCGCAGCCAGGTGGCTCTGCATGATGGTCCAGCTGCAGGCACCACCCCTCCAGCTACCATTAGCTGTGGCTCCTGGCTAATTGGAACTGTGGGGGTGGCGCTTGGGGTGGGGGCAGCACACAGAGCCACCTGGTTGCGCCCCTGCATAGGAGCCGGAGAGTGTATGCCAGCTGCTTCCTGGGAGTGATGCGGTGCAGAGGCTAGCAGGGAGCCTGTCAGCCCCGCTACACTGCACCGCCAACCAGACAGTCTGGCTGTTGCTTCAGTCAGTCAGTCTTTTGTTCCATGTCTAGGTGCTGGGCTGCTTCCCAGTGGCTAGTAGGGGAACTGAGGCCAACTCGCTACTCACGCTCCAGTGCAGGGACCCTGTTACTGGTAATCCAGGTCTGCTCAGTCTCAGTTGCCATTTCCATGAGCGCCTTCCTACCCTGACACTCTAGCTCCTGATCTCTCTCTAGGTTTACCATCAGAGCTTCCTCTTCTTCTTGTGCCTACTTCAGCCCTCCTTATGTCTATTCAAGTCTTTCCCTCTAGAGAAAGACTACAGGCCCCCTCTGCAGCCTCTTGTTGCTTTTCTTTCCTGATTTTATAATCCTAGCCCAGCTGGGCTTCATCTGCAATTAGACTATGAATCCCTGTTTCCCCTCCAGCTGCAACATGAAAGGTTAATTGGCCCCTGCTTGCCCACATTAACCCACTCAGGGTTAGTGGAGGGGATGAATACCCCTCATCATAGTGCACATCTTATAAAACAATGTTTACTCAATGCTAGTAGGGGAGTGAGAATTTTGTTGAAAGCTCTGACAAGATGTAATTGGCTGTGTGTGCAACAAGGGAGATTCAGATTGGATATTCAGAAAAACTTGGTAGCTATAAGGATAAGTAAGCAGTGGAACTGGTTGGATTTTGGGGAGTCCCTGTCATTGGAGATTTTTAAGAAGAGGTTAGACAGCACCTATCAGGGGTGATGTAGGTATACTTAATCCTACCTCAGGGAAAGCAGATGGATTGGATGACTTCTTGAGATCCCTTTTAGCCTTACATGTCTATGATTCTATGCATGAATGTTACATACTAGATACTATCATTTGAGTGAGAATTTTGAAGACAAAAATATTTTTTACTATTGCCTCCACTGCAAGGGAAAGACATGTTACTGTTGCAGCAGCTGCAGATGCCATTGCAATAACTCTACTACTGCTACCAGAATTGTAGTATCTTCCACCCATCCTTATTTGTACAACCAAGGACACTAGATAATCTCCTCCAGCTTTTTAGGAAGCATGATTAGTACTGCTGACGTAATTTTTTTTATTATTGCTTTTTCTACTTGCTCTCCATTTCTTCTTTTCCATTTGCTATCTCCCTCTTAATTCCCTGGAACCCTCCCATGCTATCTCAAATATTTAAGCAAACAAGATGACATTTTCCTTCCTAGTCCCACAGAAGAAAAAACAGGATTTTTGCCACAAGGAGGGCTTTGTTATTTTCAGTCTCTCTCCAGGTTTTCCTCATAGTCCCTTCAAGGTCTCATGTGCTAAACTCTTCCCATTTTCTTTAGTATGAGAAGTGTGAACCAGACCAGTATTGATCTAGCTAAGATAATCATATTGGAACAAATAGAATTCATTCTTTGCCCTTAATTTCCCGTCTCTACTGTAATAAAGAAAATATGCAATAAGGAACCTACATTACTGAATTAAAAAATTGCAAAAAGCTTCCAGTATACATTGTTGCAGTCATGCAATCCATACAACATAGCTCTCTCCCTAGCAATGTCACCCTCCACTTACTACCATGATCTCTGAGCACAGAATTAATAGCCTGTATACAAGGTTGCTTACTAGCTTGATGAGGCATGCTTTTTACCTGCCTGTAGGCAGGAACTCACTGTAAACAGACTTCCCAGTTTAATTGGATTATTCTGCAAAAAAATATCACTCAGCAGATCCTTTTTAGCCTTTTCACTGTACCAGCAAAAATTCAAAACTGACTAGTTTTACTTTATATAAGAAACCTCTTACACAGAAACATCTCAGAGACCAAAGTGCATATTCTTGGGGAGAATGTGAAATATCAAGGCTTAGTCACTTCACCAGAGCATATAATTAAGCAATTAAAACAATTAAAACTTGACAGAGCACCAGTAACCCTCAGGTGAATTACATCTGCATTATGAAAGCAGTGGCAAGGAAAGAGGAAAGCCTTTAGCACAAATTTAGGACAGATTAGAAATAAATGAAAAGATGTACTATAAAGTCTACATTTATGGACTTGTTTTCCAAATGTACCCTGCACATCCATTGTCAGGCTACTTATTTAGGTCCCTAAATACAGACTCAGAAGGCTAACTTTAGGCATTCATTTTTTAAAAATATTTGCCTTGAATAGACATCATGGGTGGAGATCATCGCCCCCAACTCTGGCCCTCTAAAGGGCCCCTAGAAGACCCTTATCTAAATGAGGGAGGGTTCCTCTGGCACAGGCCCTGTGGAAGACAGCTGCGGGGCTGATATCTGAGGGCCCCCCCCACAACACTATCATAGGTAGTGGGATGGTAACAGGCCCTCAGCATGCAGTATATAGGTCAGCCCTCAAGGGGGTTGCCATAAATTGAAGAAGGGCTGTCTATGTTATGCCAAGGGGGGCTTTATAGCCCCCAAACCAGACCAGGATCGAGAGGATACAATAGTGTTACCACCTTTGAAATAAAAAAAAAAAAATCAGCATCCCCTCACCATAAGTCAAGCCCGCTGTAACCCCAGCCACAAGGCAACACCCCCTGCCTTCAATAGCCACTTACAGTATCTAGAAAGATAAACATTTTTTCTTAAATTGTGGGAGTGGGAACACTGCAGTATCTTTCTGGACACAAACTTTTAACATTCGATATCCCAGTGTATTGTGATGATAATGTGGGTCTTAAGACCCACATTAAAAAAAACCTGGCAGATTAAATTTTTCTGGCAAATCCATAAAAAAAACCCAGCCAGGCTGGTCAAATATTGGCAAGGTGGTAACCCTAAGGCATATAAGGAGCTTAAAGTCACCACTGATCTCGCAGATCCTGGGCTGCAGGTTCTAGGTTATATCTTAGAGGATCAACAGACGCTTACCCCAAGTTGTACAATTTTAATTTGTGGAAAGCATGTTGAAACTGATAAATGTCAAGGCTACCAGTCATTTAGCAATGTATAATCTAGTGGAAAACAACAGTTCATCAGGCTCTCTTGATGTAACATCTTGTAAACTGAGTTCTTAACTGAACTGGAAGATAGCAGTAAAATTACAGAAGAACTAGAGCTGGGCAAATGCTGTAAGAAGTTTCTATGAATATTCCTTTAAATAATATTTAAAGATTTCACCTCAATTGTGTTTGAATCCTGTTTTATGCCGACTTCCCAGGAAGGAGTTTGCCAATAGGAATATTTACCAAATTTTAAAGCATACAAATAAGCCCTATTTTCCAATATGGAGGTAGTGCAACTACTGCTTGAAATGGCAGTCATCCCTTCTACTGTTGTACTCAGCCTTCCTCCATCAGAAGTGAGAGTTCACCACGACCATTAGAAGAACATTGCAAAGACTTTACCTACACTATGAAAACTCAGATGTTTTTCTGTGCCATTTTTCTTTATAGTGAGGGAAACTATACTGTTGACAGGGCACAGGAGGTTTTTTGCAACTGCATCAACTAGTATAGAGAAGGCCTCCTCTACACTCCCATTGCTCATGTTCACCTCGGATGAAAGGTTCACCAGTGCAGGAAAACCCTTCAGAATGATATCAGTACAGATGCACTTTATTGGGGTTTTCCTAGATTTTTCAAATTTCCCCTAAGGAGTGCTACAAGCTTTTGTGCCCCAAAAAGGATGAAGCCATTTTTATAATAACCAATCTGAAATATCTAAAATATAAAATGCACTGTTGAAAACCAAATTCTAATGTAACATGCAATTATGTAAAATCAGTGTTCTAAAATTGGAAACTTATTCAAATCTGAATTTCCATGTTATTATAGATTTAAGGCAGACCATTATCATTTTTAATTTAGCATTTAACATAAATTGCTTAATTTAAAAAAAAATCTGAATCAGTTGATGACACTAAATGGGAATGGAGTGTCACATATTATAGGGGAAAAGAATAAACATTTCAGAATGATTTCCATAGATTAAGCTTGTGGGTGGATAAGTATCTCCCATGGTTCAATGTAGAGAAGTTAAGGTAATGAATAGAAGTGGGTGGTTCCAGTTTGAGAGATGCTGTGAATCACTTTGTCATGTCTATTGAAAATGACTCATTCGAGACCACCATCATTTGGTGGGACATCCATCTGGTTTTATGTTTTCTTTCCTCATGCTCAAAGAGCCATTCAGTAGACTGAGAGGCAAGAAATGCCAAGTGGTGGAAATACCAGTCACTTCCATAAGAAATGAGAGAATAAAAGACAGTGTTAAGGGAGTCAAAATTAAAATAATTGAAGGAAAGAAATAAAAGACAGACAAATATAAACCCTGAGGTATGAGGTCAAAAAGGCGGTGGTGACTGAGGAGCTCTCTGCAAACATTTGCAGGTGACAGAAGAGTTGACTGGGTCAATTCTCTGCCGGCCTCTGCAGAGAGCACAGGGTGAGCAAACCGGTACCTTCTTTGTGTGCTAGTAGTATATGGTTTGGGGACATTTGGGTGTGGTTTGGCTGGGTTTTGTATGTAGGGCTGATGTTTGGAGGTGATCCTATTGGGCCCACCGCGACGGGGCCTGGACAATGACTTGGCTTGGGATGAAATGAATGACAATGATGTTTCCCAAGGTTGGGCAAGAGGGCCTGGGCAAAGCAAAAGCAAGGGAAAAGAGATTAAAGTCTGATTTGCTGCTGGGAGTACCTCTCAGGGACTGTGTGCATCCCTGAGGCTACTGATCCCCTATTTCTTCTACAAAAGAGAAGAGCAAAGAGCTGCAGTTCCCTTATGTAAACAGAACTCCACAGTGCAAGCAGAGGACAAAGCCCAGCAGTTCTAATCACATGGCCAGCCGCAGTTGCTACCACCTACCCCTACAGCCTCTAGCGGGGAGCAGTTGTGTGGACTATGCTGCCAAGTCCTCTGTTCCCACCATTGGCCTAGAGATCAGTCATACAGGGACCAGTTGTTTAGGATTATGACTTATGCACCCTGAGGTAGTAGGTGGTAAAAAGTGTTAAATTGCAAAGTCTGTCCCAGTTCACCATGTTCTATCCCTTTTCTTCGTTAAAGAACTAATTTAGTTTAGCACATTAAATGCTTTGGAATAATAAATACCAACTGCAATAACTGGATAGCAAAAAAATTCTTTGTCTCTCTGTAATAGAAAATTAATTTGAATACATTGGTTTAATTACCACATAGCTCAATAACTCTTGCTATTTTGCCTTTATGTGATATTGTTAGTATGAGCTATACTGTACTAGTTTACATCAAAATGTAGCCATTTCTCTTATTTGTGAGGCTACAAGACTTTTGCATGGGCTTAACTTCTGAAGTGCTGAACACCTATATTGACTTCCCAGCCTTTGGGTCACATGCTTGGATTTTAAACTCTTCAGGTTAGAAACTGTGTCTTCTCAGTGCTCAGGGAGATGCTTCCATTTGGGTGTTAAATGGGTGTGATGTTCCTGCTATGGGATGTTAAGGAGATGATTCCGTAACTTTTTTAAAGTGTGTTTGCATTTGGTTTTGGTCATCTTAAATATTCAACAGTCGACAACTGCACTCCTGAGACACAATGGAACTTTCTACCATAAGGATCAAGCTCATCTGTGCAGAAAACAGAGCTGTCTTGGGATCTAGTCCAAGACTGGGGAACAAACTCCCACGGGAACTAAGGATAATCACAAATCTCCCCACCTTCAGCTCCAAGTGCAAGGCATACTTCTTAATGCTCTGTTTCTATTAGAGAAGACAGGTCTATGTGCATCTTAAACCTCTCCCTCCCAAAACAAAACATTATCACTGCACACAATTCTACCTGTGGGGAGAGGATGAGAAAAAGAATAACCCACCCAGGATAGATGTTAGCCACTTTGATTAATGTATTACTGCAAGATGTTCAGATACTGCCCTTATTGCCACACTAAACCTACATATAGGAGAATATCGGAGCTACTTCTGACTAGGAGAAATATTTTGCTTACATCACTATGTAGTATAAACAGATATTAAGAAGCGCCTGTCCACCGCCTTCTTTGGACAGAGATGAGCCATTTCTAGGGTTTATAGAATTGACAACTAAAAAGTATTAGGCTCATATCTTTGTACAGACACTGCATTGTCATAACATGCTGGGAAATTAATAATGCTTAAATTTAAAGAAAAAAGGTCATATCAAGTTATTATACCATCAGCATGGGCATGCTACAGCTGTTCTCCATTTATAGGGAGAATTATTTACAGCTTTAAAAATTCTCTTTTCCAAGTCAGACAGCATTATTATCTAGTTCTAGACTGGCACCAGCACTAGTTACACTACACATTAAAAAAGAGCATTGCCACCCATATACCCCACAGAATACTAGAGGGTAGGATAGAAAAAGTGAAATTACTTTGCCAGAAGCAGCAAACAAATGTAGAAAAGCTCATATCCAGGTCACTTTTTTTTTTTTTTTTTTTTTTTATAAATCTCCATTAACGACTAAGATGATGTTAAAAAAAGTTTTACAAGAAAGCTGGTTTTAGTTCTTTTAACACTAAAGGAATTCTAAAGTCTGTTCCTCCTCTTATCTTTGTGACTACGTTCATGAAACATTACAAGGACCCCTCATGATTAAAGGGGGCAGTATGGGCCAATGCGTTTTCATTACGCAGAAGACACCCTTCATCTTATTAGTCCAGTGCAGCTGATTGATAAGCTCCACTTCTCGGCTGTGTTAAACTGGTGCAGCTCCATTGATGTAGCTGTGAAAATTTACTATAGCATTGAGCATGGATGACAGCTAGCTGGTTTAGACTCCAGCCAGAAAAGAATGAGCTATATGGTGTGAGGGAAGCGACTGTCCAAGATTGCACAAGACAAAGAGTTTTGTCAACAACGGGGGAATCTTGCGGATCCCCTACTGTTTTTGAATATCCAGGAATCAGTGGTTGATAAGAGTGGGGCTTTTAAAAATCATTTGAATGAGGCTTCTTATTCTTTCAGATGCAGACATCATAGTTATCCATGCCTTTCTTACCTCAAGATGTGCTGTAACCTTTTCTGCATAGAGCTATTCTTTACACCCATTCAAAAGTTGCAGATATTGCAGAATGCAGCTGTCCACTTATTAAATGGCAGTTAATGTAAGAAACACAGTACACCTGTGCTCTGATCTGCACTCAGTTCCCACTGTTTAATAAGTGATTTTTACCAAGGAAGCTGTAAACAGTTTGGTTACCAGCTCCCTAGAAACTATTTCTACCAACCCCTAAATTTGATAGCACAGCAGTGGCCATAAACTCAGCACTCAAGCTAACCACCACCGAGTGTAATAGTTGAGGGCTAGTAACATATGCATGATGACAATCTTTAACTATATAATTACATACTCATTTTCCACAAGGTGCTCAGCCTCATTCACTTCTCAATCCTGATATCATTTGTAGAACCTCCTGCTTTGTTTGTTGCAGAAGTTGAAAGATATGTAGTAAAGGAAGCAGGGCTTTGCAGGAAAAGAAAGGATGGACTGGTGGTTGAGGCAGTTTGTCTACCCTGGAGAAGCAGATTCTATCCCTGGCTGTGTCACATATTTGAATTCTGAAGTCAGGATTGATTAGGATTGTAAGCATGTGGGACTCACCCCTGCAGCACCTCCTGCTCGTATCCTGGGAATTACCTCTACTTCCAGCCTTGGAGCACCCTCTGCAGGCCAGTGTCCTGCTTATGCTAGGCCCCCGTGTCCCTCCTGGACCCGGTGCCCCTTGTACACCAGGGTGCTGCCCCGTGGCAGTAACCCCTCACTTGCAGGGTCTCCCCTCCCCAGGGAACCCCCACCCCATATCCCTACCTAGCCTCAGTTGTAGGCTACTGCCAGTTACCAGCTAGCCCCCACACCCTGGGGCAGACTGCAGTATAAGTCACTCATCACAGGCAAGGTTGGGTTTGGACCTGCTGCCTCTGTCTAACCTTGGGCTGTCCCCTGCAACCCCAGTACATGTTGGGCCTAATACTAGGCTGCAGCCTGGGGCTTTCCTGGCTGGAGCTCCCCAGCTCCTCAGGCCCTACCCCAGCCCTGCTCCAATCTAGGAACTCTGTTTAGGTCCCTGCAGCCAGGTCCTTCCCTCTCAGAAGCTAAAGAAAGTCTCTTAAGACTCAGCCCAACAGCCCCTTTATAGGGTCAGCTGAGTCTGTTTGGGGCATGGCCACAGCTGAGGCTGCCTCTCAATCAGCCCAGCCTAAGGCTCCCAGCCCCAGCCCTCTCCAAGGGCTGGCTTTTAACCCTTTTGGGCCGGGAGCGGGTGACCACCCCACTACAAGGATCTTGAATGGAGAATGGATTAGATGATCATAATGGTCCCTTCTGGCTTAAAAAAAGAAAAAGAAAACTATGAATCTATGAAACAAGACTAATACTTTTTCATAATTTGTAAAAAGCTTAAGCAAATTGTATCAAGAAATTTACTCTGACTGAAAAACATGAAGTTTCAGGCCCAAAAGATTTTTTTTTAATTTAAAACAAGAAAAACAGTGTGTGGGAGGGGGGTTGTTTCCCCCTTTGCCGAGTTGTAGAAGATTTTGAAGGCTTACAAGCTTGGCTTATTTTCTTAAGAGTCACTTGTACTCTTTTCAATGCATAAACTAGTCCTTGAACACAGATGCCCAGAAATAGCATGCAGGCAACCCCCTCTAACAGAAATCGTAACACAAACACCAATTATTATACAAGATCTTAGGAAGCAACTCTGCCACAAGAACTGATCTATTTAGAGACATTAATGCAGACAGCAAACTCTTGCAGCTTGTTACAGCTCCTCCAAAACAAGATTACATCACAAAACTAATGACATGGCAGCATTTCTTCAGACTGTACATTGCTTACATGCTGAGAAAGAACTTGTGTAAGAGCATAATCTGGTGATTTTGATCATAACAGTTTAGTAGAATTTTCTTCTTAGACAGCATCACTCAAGGCTATATCCACAAAGGTCACTTAGACTCAAGAATTGTTTACATGGTGCCATAGGCTGGATTACTGGGGTATGAATTGTAAAGCACTCTGCTAACCCTACTGGTACCTACTAAAAGGTACTTAGTGCATGTTAATTTAGTCCCTGGATGTGGAAACCCTTTCCTGGAGTTAGGTATCTTAACCAGGCTAGACCTCTTCTACAAGAACACAGAAGGATGTGCTGCCACACCCCCTTATGACCTTGAGCAGCATGGTTAGGGCACTTGGCTAGGATGTGGGAACCCTGGGTTCAGATCCCCATTCTGCCTGATATGAAGCAGGTATCTGAACCCAGGCTCCCACCTATTAGGAGAACACTCTATCCACCAGGTTAGAAGGTACTCTGGTGTAGAGCTCTCAATCTCTCCTGTTGAAGCTTTTCCACTTTTATAGAATACTTCAATATTCATGGAACAAGGACTCATCCTGGGTGAGTGCTTTACCCACTTGGCTAAAGGTTAAAAGGGAGACACTACTGTGTCGTCATTATCGTCTTCCTCTTCTGGCAGCATTTTGTGTAGGATCCAAGCCAGTAGGCAAACTAACAGCATGCCTACTGGATCATGCCCTGCAGGTGAATTCAGCAGGGAATGCCTAGTTTGAGGATTGTGCGAGAGTTCAGGCACGAGTTAGGCACTGGGGGCCAGGACTTAGGTGGCCGTTTGCATGCAGAGCAGCAGAAATTTAGGAACCTGGGGGACTTCGCCAGTGGAAATGTAGGCACCTAGGAACTTTGAGTGCCCACAGGGTTAAGCGGTAGCTGAGTAGGAGTTTTGAGGTATCAGTTCCAGGGTAACTGCATCTTTGATGGTCAACTCAAAGAATGCCCTCTCAGTTCTCAGGCCTCTAGTAGTCACCTTTCTCTGGACAGGAACCTGCATCCCTCTCACTGATCAGGCTTTTAGACTTGCAGCCCCCTTGCACTTCACTGAGTTTAAATCATCAGGTCTGACTGAAGTCCATCTCATGCATTTTGCTCTCTCTCCAATGGCTATGAACAGCGTAAACCAGCAGAAGTAAGTAACCAAGCAGCTCTTTCAAAGCAGAGTATATTTATTTTATAATAAAAGCATCACAGAGAAAACACAAAGAATAATAAAAGGGCCTAAACATATAGTTACATTTACCAGTGCTGCCTCCAATGAGGCCTGTGGAAACCCTTGAGGGTTCCAATCTTTTCAAACCTTCTGCAGGGTTTCTCCCTGCCACGGCATCTTGGACAGAGGCCACGTCTTTTTGTTGGATCAAACTGAAGTTCCCTCACTCAGGTTAAACTTGGCCTTTTGTACCAAAAAGTCATTTTTTGTCTCCTTGGCCTCTGTGACCAGGTCTGAACCAATATATGCAAACCACCCTAGGGGTGATAATTCTCTGGAGCTGTTTACAATCTTGGGGACTGCAACAATTTCCCTTGCCCCCATACGGTTTGTAGTTCATGGGAGGAGCTGCAGGAATCTCTCCCGTGGAGTAAAATACAGTCTCTAGCCCACAACGATTCATCAAACATTAGTCCCCAAACATTAGACACTGCAATATCGGTCACATCAGGATTTAAATGTTGGGTTTAGGCACCTAACGTGTCAAATAAGCATCTAAATTCCTTTGTTGATTTGGCCCTCAGTCGTACAATGTTGCAATATGTGAATACTTCTCTTTTACCCTTCTTTAATTGCTCAACATCCTGAATATTTTTCATGTTAGTTTATGTATGTAATCTTCTAATTTTGTATGATTAATGTTTATCCTATTACCTTACCTTCACATCTTTTACAAATGTGGGTTCACCAAATAATATTTTCCATGACCTAGTGTTAAGGGATCATATAGTGAAAACCTGCATCATAAAGAACATGCAGAAGAGAGGAAGGGTGAAGGTTTCCAAAGGAAACCCAAATGTGGTAGATTTAAAATACTACATTTTAATAGTTAACACTTCTTCAGCAAGAGTCAGGATCTCTAAAATGTTGCCAGTAGTAGTGGATTCTTCAGGTACAAAGCACCAGTCACAGAGTCTATAAAATTCTGTTGCAGAGTTCTCATCTTTGTAGCAGAAATTGGCACTTGAAGTGCTGGTAATTCTAAGGTCCCTGCTTATCTTTTTTGAATGGAATATGAATAGCACAAGACCAGCTCATTTTAATTAGCTGCGGTTGGTGAATTACTTGCCATTTCAACACAGCTGAATTGGTACAGATGTGTCAAAGGAAAAAAATGAATTTGTAAAAACAGAAGAAATCAGTTGTGAAATTCTAACACATTTGGAAAAGGCTGCTTAAACTCCTTTGATCTTTAGATGTAAGTACACTCTGTCCTATGTATATCTCTGCACCAGGGATTTAAGAATTTGACAGATTAGAAAGTGGTAAACCAGGAAAACTATATAATAGAAAAAATGTCTTGAAAAAGCACACTAACAAAGAGGTACCTCTCTCTCCTAATCCCCAAGAGGAGGAGGAATCATATGTGCATTAGCGGTGCATTTTTGTTTGTAGGGTCTGGCAGTGACTGTGAATTTCTGTACATACAGGATTTGGGATTTCCCTTAACGTTTTCCAGTTTACAAGGGCTTTCTGTTTAACTCTTGATTTCTTCCTCTAATTGTCTGAAAAATTATAAACATGAGAGATGTTTTACTGAATTGTACCTAAAGCACAGAATATAGTTTTTTCCAGATATATTTGAGGACAGAGATTATCAAAGCTTTCTGGTTTATAGGAATCTGTTTTAAACAAACAACAATGTCATTGTATCACAATGTAAATATGTTTTGGGCCAAATTAATCAGAATTACACTAGGGATTAATTTGGCACTATAGGAACTCAGAGAGAATAAACTCTTCTTGTTAGGAGTCAGGCAGTAACCTAATTCATGAAAGACCCCAATTGAGCCTACAAAGGAAAAACTAAAAATAAACACATCTTTTAAAAAGCAAAAAACAAAGCAGAGCAGTGTGAATAGATTCCATTAGCTTTAAAGAATTGAGAACGAGAGAGTTAAACATTGGTTGAACAATAAAGACATTTGACCTGACTGGTCTGAGACTGGGACACTTTCAATTATCCAATCAAAGTAATGGCTGGCAAGGGATAAAAAAAGCAGGGCTGCCCAAGTGAGCTAAGTTGGACTTAACTGACCAAAAAAAATTAAAATTAAAAAACATTACAAAATGTTACCATTCCAAGGACTGAAATTATAGTTTGGTGGCAATTTCACTTGTTGTAATGTAGCCAAGCAAAACATACTGTAAAGCAATAGACTGGTAAGAATGTTGATTTTAACTGAAATTCCCATTCATGGGCACTAATTCTGGAGAAAATGACCTGTCAAACAATGAGAAAATAATGTACTTTGCTGTATGGAATCTCTTCATTCTGTAGGCTGAAGAAATGTCCAAGCTGTACAGTCATGCCCTCTGCATTTTTTTGAGCCCCTTTGAACTGAGAGTCATAGAATCTCAGGGTTGGAAGGGACCTCAGGAGGTCATCTAGTCCAACCCCCTGCTCAAAGCTGGACCAATCCCCCAACTAAATCAGTTAGTATCTTAGTCTGATACTAAGAGGTTTGTTTGCTAGTTCTGTGCTGAACTGCATGCTATTTTCCACTTATAACACAGTTTCTCAGAAGCTTGTACATTAAACATTAAGGCCTGAGAAAAGTTTGGAACAGTGACAGCTGTATCTACCTCCAGCCCCTTCTATGGTTCTTAAATTTTTCTGCTATAGTAAGAGCATAACTTCTTCAAAATTAAGCTACATTAACGGAACGCTGGACGTCAAGAAATTCCATACCAAAGAGAATGGGATGGTTAACATAGTAAGTGGTAGAAATAAGAAGCAGCCAAGCTAATGTATACTGAAATCAAAGGGGGAAGGGCCCTGAATCAGCCAGTAGTTATGCATGTGCTTAAATTTAGGCACAAGTGTTATTCCATCCCTACTGGACAGATCATTAAGTGCTTTGCTGAATAGGGATGGTATTATTCAGATGCTTAAAGTTAAGTGTATGCTTTGCTGAATTGGAACCATAAAGAATGCGTGTGTAGCAAAGTGGAAGGTATTTGAAGAAAAGTGTCGCAGGTCAGGTATACCTTTGGGGGAAGGGGCAGTATAGTCCCATGACCAAGTCCAAATAACCTCCCTTTTCTTCAGGGCAGTATGACCTAATGGTCAGAATCATAGAATCATAGAATAACAGAGTTGGAAGGGACCTCTGGAGGCCATCTAGTCCAACCCCCTGCCCAGAGCAGGACCAATCCCAACTAAATCATACCAGCCAGGGCTTTGTCAAGCCTGACCTTAAAAACTTCTAAGGAAGGGGATTCCACCACCTCCCTAGATAACGCATTCCAGTGTTTCACCACCCTCCTAGTGAAAAAGTTTTTCCTAATATCCAACCTAAATCTCCCCCACTGCAACTTGAGACCATTACTCCTTGTTCTGTCATCTGCTACCACTGAGAATAGTCTAGAGCCATCTTCTTTGGAACCTCCTTTCAAGTAGTTGAAAGCAGCTATCAAATGCCCCCTCATTCTTCTCTTCCGTAGACTAAACAATCCCAGTTCCCTCAGCCTCTCCTCATAAGTCATGTGTTCCAGACCCCTAATCATTTTTGTTGCCCTTCGCTGGACCCTCTCCAATTTCTCCACATCCTTCTTGTAGTGTGGGGCCCCAAACTGGACACAGTACTCCAGATGAGGCCTCACCAGTGTCGAATAGAGGGTAACAATCACGTCCCTCGATTTGCTGGCAATGCCCCTACTTATACACCCCAAAATGCCATTGGCCTTCTTGGCAACAAGGGCACACTGTTGACTCATATCCAGCTTCTTGTCCACTGTCACCCCTAGGTCCTTCTCTGCAGAACTGCTGCCTAGCCATTCGGTCCCTAGTCTGTAGCGGTGCATTGGATTCTTCCGTCCTAAGTGCAGGACTCTACACTTGTCCTTGTTGAACCTCATCAGATAGGGTCAGTCTTCAATACAGGACCATAAGGCCAAGTGGCCAATGCCCATGGGCACCTGCCCCTAGATTCAGGGCAGTGCAGCCCAGTGGCCAGTCAGTAGGACTGCCCTTGGCCTCAGGGCAATATGACCTAATGGCCAGAGTAAAAAGGATCACTTTTTGATGCCATGCAGTAGGGCCTGATAGCCAGGCAAGATGGTGGGCTACCACCCAGGGCTGGGTCAGCAGCCAGGATAGGGGGATGTGAGCCTTTCCTACTCCACCGGGTCCCATCCCAGGACCCTGATACCAGTAACTAGGTCAGTAGGGATCTGTCTGAAACACGCAGACTCTATTTCCAGTTCTACAACCAGAGCAATGTCTGGTTCCCCTGGGTTACTTCCTACCCGGTCTTCCAATGCTATAGTCCACAGGTCCTTTGGGATCACTGGCTGACGAAGCTCCTAATGACTCCTTCCCCTCATGGGCTTCTGCAGGCAGCCAGGTATCCACCTGGGTTTTGGAGCACCTGAGCTCCATGGTCTGGGGCTCCAGCAGCTCTCAAGAGGGAGCCTGCAACACATGTCCTCTCTCCTCAGTGGTCAGCCCAGACTCAGCTGGACTGCTCCTTTTATACTGTGGTTCCAGTTGCGGCATGGCGAGCAGGGGTGAGAGGGTGTGGCTTCTTCAGCTGACAGTATGTGGTTAACCCATTCTTGTCCAGTGTGGGGCAGATATACCCCATCACAGAGAGAGCTTTATGTATTGACTGTAGGGTTCTTAGCTTTAAAACACACAAAAGGGATCGAAGCTTATAGTTTTTGTAATACAATATTGTTGTCCTTTGGCCCGAGCAGTTAAATAAATTCAAGGCTTTTCCAGGACATTGTTTCTATTAGGAGTAGAAATTGGTGGTAGGGTCAGGAATTTCTTCGGTACAGTTCTATTTCCCTGAACACATTAGGAACAAACAAAATTCAATCACAGATATCTTTTAGGAAAAAAAATCTATGCTGTAGGAATTATTTTTGGGAAAGTTCTATGTCCTGTGTTGTAATGGAGGTCAGACAAGCTGGTCACAATGGTCCCTCTAATTCATAGATTCCAAGGCTAGAAGGAAGTTTCTTTGTTCATAGCTTCCAAACCTTCATATAGAGCCCGTCCTATGCTCCAAGGATGTCGGTCTCTGTTCCTCTCAGGTCCACACTCATAACTATTTCTCTCACTGTCTGCTGTCCCCACCCCCGCCCCCCCGCCCGCAGTTTTCTGGATTGCTTTCTTCCTCTGACAGCCACAGACACACAGCTACAAGCAATCAATCTCCTAGCTTCAGTATTTGCAGTCAGTCCCCATAGAAACAATTCTGCCCTAATGACTTAGCTGCTGGTTGGCCTTCCATGTGGCTTACTGCCTTGGATTATGGCTTCCATTGTCTCCAATTATCTTATTCCATAAAGGTGCTTAATCACTTTTTCCATGTATTCTGAAGGATGGGTGGCTTGCATGCCCGTGAGCTTTAACATGGTCTGGAATTGCCTTGGCTCTAGATCAAAGACATTCTTGGTGGCAACCATTAACATCTTCCAGCATGACAATGTACTTTATTCCTCCTTACTACACAATGGATTGCAAACACTACCAGTAACCAAATGAAAATAAAAAACTAATAGAACTGGGCAATTTATACTCTACAAATAATTTCTGTGATGAATTTTTCCTCTCACACAAATTGCATTTAACAGATTGATTTCCTTGAATATATTTGTGAGAGGGTTTACTCACCACAGTGGTACCTCCTGTTGGCTGTCACAGGGATTAGCTCTGCCAGCCACTGCCTCCTTTCCTTAGTCTCTCACACTGTCTTCTCCACCTGCAAACCCATTTCAGTCCAAAAACCACAGCATCCTCTTCATGACTCAGCCCTCTGGCCATGCCACCACCCGTATTTCCCCCTTCTGGAGGAGACGGTATCAATCCAATTCCTTCCATTTCCCCAGTGGCAAGTGGGGGAACCTGGGTCTGCCCATTATTCCGGGTTTCATCCCAGGGCCCCCTGTGCATATCAGCCTCCTGCTGTGCCTCTAACTTCCATCTCCACTGCTTCAGTTTCCCGGGTCACTTCCCCAGCACAATTCTTCACACTCTTCTCAGGGCCTTGAGTCAGCTAGTCCTAGCAGCCAGCCAGGAGCTCCCTTTTGCTCCCCCAGTCCCTGCTAGCAGCTGCTCTGTCCAAGGTACTTCTATTTTCTCAGCCTCTCAGGGACACAGTCCTCACTCTGAATACCCAGCAGCCATTGACCCTGCTTTGTCCTGAAGATCCCTTTTATGTGAGTCTAATGGGCCCTGATTGGATGCTCTGTACAGCCCTCCTCCAAATGGCTGCTTCTTGTGAAGCCTTCCTAGGCTGCTCCTCTCTGAGGGTGTGGCAGGTCCATGAAGCCTCCATTAACTCCTTCCTCTTCCGCGCTGGGTGAACACGGAAGTGCCTAGAATAATTTTTGGGAATTATTATTATTTGATTATTTGCAAGCAGTTTGTTGTGAGTAGAGCTGAGCAAAGCTCAGAATTTCATTTGTAAGCAGTGTCAGGATGAGCTCCACCCTGACATCTGGTGGTGAGGTGTGGGAAGTTGTGGAAAAGAACTTCAGGGGCCGATCTCATTTGCATAGGCACACCCACCCCGCCTAGAATGAGGCCATAGCTGCCCAAATGGTCACTTTGGCTGCTGTGGGATCCCCAGTGTCTCTGTTATTACCCTGATTATGGAAACTGTGCTGGGAACTGTACTTGACCTTTTGTTATGATGGAGGGACTCACCATCAACTAAGTAGCACTCGCTAGGCAAGGGTCATGGGTTCCAAAACTCTGTGAATTGAGAGAGGCTGGGGACAAGTATTGATACTTGGTGGTATGGGCCCCTTGGTGAGGGCCTTTCATGCTAATTGCACTTCCTCCTCTCTCCACTGTGGAATATCAGAGTTAATTTTGATTTCATTAGAAGTCTAGTTACAGGCTGCTGAGCTCACTTTGGGCTAACAGTGCGCCAGCACTGAGGCTCCCCTACTACAAGCTGAATTTACCAAAGAGCTGAAATCACTGAGCATTGTGTTAAGTAGTGGGGGAGCCTGAAGATATATTGTGGAGCAGTTTGCGGGCTGGCTGGAGTGCCTTGTGAACAGGCTGGTGGAGCAGTTCGTAGGACGGCGGGAGCTGCTGATGGGACGCGGAGCAGTTTGTGGACCAGCTGGTGGAGCAGTTTGTGGGACGGCGGGAGCTGCTTGTGGGCCGCGGAGCGGAGCGGAGCTGAGCGAAGGAGTTCATGGGGTGGCTGGCGGAGCGGAGCGAAGGCCTATGGAGCTGTGGGGCAGTCAGCTTCAGATCATGTAAGGTGCCTCTTACCCCCGTCCCATCTCCACCCAGGTTGGGAGGTAAAGCTCCGCAGATAAACTTTCGAACTCTGGAGCTGCCCTGACCAGGGACAGAGACTTTTGGGTCATTGGACTTTTGGGACTTTGGGTGATTTGGGGTTGCTGGACTCAAGAACCAAAGGGAAAGGGGCATGCCCCAATTTGCTTGGGGTGGGTTTTTTTTGCTCCTGGGTTGTGTTATGAATCCTGTTCATGGTGTTTCCCCAACATAATGCCACGTTGTTTCTCTCTGTTATTAAAAGGCTTTTTGCTACACTCAGTCTATGTGCTTGTGAGAGGGGAAGTATTGCCTCTTGGAGGCGCCCAGCGGGGGTGGTATATATTCGTCCCAGGTCACTGGGTGGGGGCTCGAGCCGGTTTGCATTGTGTTATTGGAATGGATCCCTAGATATTGAACCCGGCCCTTGTTGCTGCCAACTCTGACGGGCAGAAGGGTTACACATTCCTATGGGGAATTCCAACATTTTAACTTTTTTCCCCCAACCCTATCAGGAACAAGAGCTGAAATTAAAAAAAAAAAATTGTGCAACCAAAATTCTTTAGTTTGGTAGCCTGACATTCCCATTTTCCCCTAAGACTCTGGCTCCCTGACTGGACTATACCTCCTACAATGCACCCAGGGTATGTGGTTCCTATGACATACCACCAACTGCCAAATTCACATTACTTTATGGGAGATGTCCTCCCAGACACTTGTCCCATAGGAGAGAATGAGGGCCTGAACTACAACTCCCCTAAGGCAATGTGCCACAAGAAAAATGTAGATTAACATTTGCTGAACTGATGATTCAAAACAAAACATCTGGGGTCAGTTAAAAAAAATGAAAGATTTCCATTCAGGATGAAGAACGTGAAATGAAATATTTCATTTTTTATTGTCAGCAACATAAAAATTGGAAAGTTTGATTTTGTAGAAATTGCACTTTCCATCAGAAAACTATTCTGACAATTTTCCTAGCTGTGAGTATTCACTGTTCAAATTTTGATTAGCTGTGATTGGACACAAAGGTCACATGGCATAATGCTGTTTTCTTATTGGATAAGCATAAGTCTAACAATCAGTTATTCAGTTTATATTTACAAATGCAAAATTACCTTTCCATTAATATTCTGTAATAATCCCTGAAGATGTGAGTTTGTTCTGCAGATATCCTTCCCATTAAACCCGTACACTAGAACATTTAAGTAAAGAGCACATAAAAAGGGAATCAAAGAACAAAGTGAATGTATTCAAATATTTCGTTGAATATGGGGTCACTTATGAAGTATCTGCTAGCTTTAATATATATATATATATTCCCCAGTGCAACTCACAGTTTAACAGTAAAGCAAATAATTGTCTTACTTCTGTAAATCTTTAAAAAGGCACCTTTACCTAAGTTAATTCAACTTTTGAGATTTTATCAGAACTACCCTGTCTGAAGTATCCTGCCCCAGGACAGCCCGAGAGTGACCTCCAATCCCAAAAGCTTGAAACATAAGATTCTCCTGCCAACAGTTTATCAATGGCTATATATCTTTAGGATAAAGTGCCTATGAAGCATTATTCTTCTAAAAAAAACTACAGGAAAAATTATGGCAAGTAGCAACATTCACTGCCTGCAAAGCAGCTGCTCACTTGGTTTATGAACAAGTTTCCACTTCCACCTTTCCCTTCAAGCACCTCTTTCTAGTTCCAACTTTTTATTTGTAAGACATGTAGACATCAAGGATAGGGCATTTTATTTCCTTGCAAAATATAACTGAGGAAAAACTAAATGCCATTTAGTTTGGCATATAATTTGAATAATTGCCTGTATAGTTTATCTTTAAACATTCATTCATACTCCATTCCTTCCTCCATGCATTTACAAAACTAATCAGATTTACAGCTCTTGAAACAGCAGCAGTTCACATCACCTACAAATTATAACCATGCCACCGTTACATGACAAGGTTGATTTGAGACATAGGTTTGAGAGTCAAGAAACCTGGGTTCTATTTTTATGGGTTCTGCCACAGAATTCCCATGAAGATTACAATGCATGGGCAAACCTGAGTGCCCTTTGGACTCGATGGAGAAGCATGGCTTAAAACAATAGACCATGTTCAAAGTTGACATAACCAGGTGTTTGTTGCAGGAGTACTTGGGCTGAGTTGAGAACTGATATAAATTGTTTAAATTAACAGTCAGGATTAAGTAGGTCAGAAAATGGGTGTGATGTTAAACTGTGGCTTCACAGATTCACAGTGGGTATAAAACAAATTAATTTAATGGACACACCAAGAGTGTGGGGATGTCGAGTGTTGCAGCTGTAGAAAACACCTGACAAATGGGTGAAGTATAAAGTCAGGAGAACTTGTATTTTCAGACAAACTTTCAGACTCTCTATATAAAAGCTATTATGATGTGCCTCTCTACAGAAGTTGGTCATATTGGCAGAAATTCATCACTGAGATAAACAGGGTAAATTACATCACGTATCAGAGCTAAAGTAATCACCTTTTCTCTTGTTGGCCCAATCTGCTAATAGTGTCAGCTGCCGCCACGACTCCTATATTCCCTCACCCCGACCTGTCTTGCATCTCTCTCTCTCTTTCTCTCTCTGAGAGCTTCTCCTCAATATCTCTTTGTCATCTTTAAGCACAACGTAACAAAAACAGAACTCTTCACCAAATCCTTCCAACCCCTCTCACTTGCCCACCACAACACAACTCCACAATCCTCCCATTCGCCAAGCCTGCACATTCAATTTAATTCTTGATTTCTTTGCCTCCTTTTCCCTACACATTCAGGAAGTTGCTAAATCCTACCACTTCTTCCATTGCAACATATTCAGAACCTGTCTTTCCTGTTCACTCTGACTGCCTAAACACCTTCCCAAGCTCACCTGGACTACTGTAACCTCCAGTCTGTCCTTCTGGAAACTCACCTGGCCTCTCTGCACATATTGCAGAACATTCTACCCGCTCTCCTGCCCTTCTTGAGACCATTTGTATTGAATTTTCAAAACCTGCAGCACAACATTGGCCCACTGAAGAGGGGGAGGGAGGGGAAGGAGAGAGAGCTTTGATACATTTTCCCATAATTCCCTTAACCTCTCAATTTCTCACAGTTTTACTTTTATTTGCAAATAACCTCTTTGTTTGTCATACTCCATAAATCTCAATTCTAATTCTTTGTATCCACCTGTGCAAGGAACCAGCAGGGTATATGAGAAAAATAGCTCTGGGGCCCAGACTGTGTCAAATAAGAAGTAAGTAAAAACCCTGAACTGAAAATGCTGCAAAGGGCCTTCATCCCTTTTTCAGTTCATGTGTTTTTGCAAGTAAAAGTATTGCGGGGCAGGATTCTGCTCCGTCTATGCCTTACCCCAACCTGAGTCTCTCGTCCATTCAGATTGTGAACTCTTTGGAGTGGGGATTTTCTACTATTCTCTGTATACAGTGCCGAGCACAATGGAGCCCCATTCTTAGTTGGTCCCTAGGAACAACCAAAATAAACATAATTAATAATAATGACCATCTACTTTATGCTGGGGAATTCATTTCCTGCCCGATATAGTCATGGTCAATGTACCAGGGCACTTTTTGAAATATAACCAGGAAAAAGAATACTAGAGAGAAAATGGGACTATTCATAAATAAGGAGGCAGATGATGTTGAGCTTCTGACCTGCTTTTTACAGCTGATCTTTAACAAGGAAAATCAGAAGAACAGGTAAGGACAGCTTAGAAGTAATGATGATTTTGTCAATAAAACATTGATATAAAGCACGTGTGGGGGTGCTTGGGAAAAAATTATGCTTTGCAAATCAGTAGGTCTAGGTAAACTGAAAGAGAGCCAGTGTGGTACCTATTTTTTTTTTAAGGAAACAGTCCGGGAATTACTGTTCATTAAATATAACTCCAATCACAAATCAAGTAAAGCAAATACTACAAGGAAGAATCTGTATGCCTATGAGCAATCAACAGTATGGATATATAAAGAATAAATTACAGAAGAAAAAACTTTGAGATCACTTTTTTGCTCAGTTGACAAAAGTAAGGGACAAAGGAAATGCAGTAGACGTATCTGAACAGTAGTAAAGTAGAAAAATACTGTGCATGTCAAAAAGTGTATTAGAACACTATAATTCAAAGTGGCTTGATTGTAAGCACTGAAAACTGGCTGAAGGACCGGAAACAAAGCATAGTAATGCATCAAATGGGGGATAGATAGGGGCCGAGAATGTCCACTGGAGTTCGACAGGGTTTTCTGTTAGGCAGAGTTCTATTTAATTATCTGGAAGGAGTAAATACCACAGCTGATACTAAATTGACTGATGTTGTAAATACCAGAGAGAACAGAGGAATAATACAGAAGAACCTGGAGAAATTAGAATATTAGAAAGATAGTCAGGAAATAGCCAAATGAGATTCAATTGGGCAAATGCCAGCGACTACATAAATATTTATATGGGGGACAGGGAGGGGAGAGAGAGATACACACAGCAGTAATGCCAAAAAAAAAAGATAGAAAAGAAAGAAAAAGAGAGAGAGAGAGAGACCTAAATATGGTGAGAAAGACAGCAGAACAAAGTGCAATTTTATACTATGCTCCCAGGGGCACCACGGTCAAGGAGGCATTTTAATTTATGTCTTTGTAGCCTCCAGTTACAATACGTAACCTCCCCTTTCAGAGATTTTCAAATACTTGGGCTGGAGCCTAGGCATCTACAACACAATTTTACAGCCCCACGGCCCACACCCCATGCCACATGAGCCCAAGTCAGCTGACTCAGTCCATCTGTGGGTGTTTAATTGCTGTGACTAAGGGTATGTCTACACTAACAACAGGCTCTGGTAGGTGCTCCTTATTGGTAGGTTAGCACAAGCAGGCAGAGTGCCCGGAATGATGACAGAGACATGAGCTTAGTAAACATCTATTGATTCCTGGAAGAGGTACAGCAGCAGTTTCCCTTTTGCTGCTGGTCCAAAACAGTTTCATTTTCTCCTCCCAGCAGAAAACCCACCCACACCCTCAATTTCCACTCAGAGTTACTCCTGAGCCAAGGATCCTTCCTGTCTCAGAGAAGCCATCTCCTTAGGGGGCTGTTTGTGGATGTGCCACAAATGCAGACCCAGCCAGCACATCAACTGCTTATATTTCTTGGTGCTTCAATACCAGAAAGGCATTGGTCAATCAGAGTGAATTCACAGAAGAAAAACCAAAATGAAGACTCTGAAAGGACCACCTGGTGAGGAAATGTCAAAGTATATATTCAGTTCTTTGGATTAAATGTTGAGGAAGGAGACATAACTGTCTAGAAATATCTCCTGGGAATCAACCAGGAGGTCTGCGTGTCTTAGAAATGGAAGGAAACTGAGTAATGGAACGTACACTACCAGTTATCCAAGGCTGGGAAAATATTCATCAAGGAGTAGTAAAAGCCGCTTTTTTAGAGTGGTTTAAAACCTGACACTCAAACTCAGATTTTCAAGCCCTTTAAAACATGAAAAGCCAATTGCTATTAAAATGTATTTATCCTTTCCAGCATATATAGGTTGGGCAATGGATTTCATAATGCAGCATTTCATCAGGTCCATAGGCATTAAGATTTGTGATTTCTTGCTCTCAGACCTTGACTATGCTGATGACATTGTTCTTCTAATACAAAGCCCTGACAGGTTTTGCGCGGCACTCCAGCAAATGGAGGAGTCAGGTAAGGTTGGCCTCCATGTTTCATGGTCAAAGACAAAGCTGCAAAACCTAGGATCATGTCTACCCGTGATTCCAATCTCTTTGAATAATGAATCTGTTGAAGCAGTCTCCGGCTTTTGCTATTTGGGTTCCTCCAACTCTCATACAGAGGTTCTTTACTGGATTGGCATTGCAGTGTCTGCCATGGGTTGTTTACAATGAATATGGAATCAACCTCATCTCAGCATGATAACCAAATTCAGGATTTATTCAAGCTGTATCCTCTCTGTACTGCTGTATGGTTGCAAAACATGGACACTATGCTGCTCAGCCTGGGCAAAACTGAAGGTTTTCCACATAAAATGCCAACGTCATATATTGGGCATAAAGTTGAATGACTTAATTTCTAACACCGACTTTTACAATCTCTCTGGTCTACAGACTACTGGGGTTATTGTCTACAGCCGGCATCTTATGCTTTTTGGACATGTCGCCAGAATGCTGCAAGACATTACAAGCCACCTGGAGAATGGCATTTGCTGGAATGTCCAGGATAAAATTCCAACAACCGAGGGGTGGAGGCATCTCAGAGGCAGACCCTCTATTACATGCATCAAGTCTGTTCCAGCATTGGACTATCAGCCCATCAAGCCCTTTCAGCCGCACAGGAACAAACCAAATGGCGAATGATCTCTATGGCTGTTTGGCAAGGAGAAGAAGAATATGTAAGCAGGGCTAGTAGAGCCATCAATTATTAAATCTGCCTGACCCTAACCTTTATAAGATACTGTTTTCTTTTACTTATAACATGGAAAATTTCAACTAGGTGTCTGCCTCAAGCAGAATTTTTGTGTGTGTTTGTTTTGTTTTGTTTTTGGTTTGGAAAATTTGAGCCAAAGTGGTTTACTGTGTCAAAGAATGAGACTATGCATAGATAATTTTTTCCACATATTAAGGAGTTCTGAGGAAGTTTTCTTTGAAAAGAGCTAGCACCCCCATGCTTTGGAACAGGGGCTTGATATTTGGCATGGGGTAACCTGTGTTTCAGGAATGTGCCTTTTGCCCTCCCTGAGAAAATTTGTCCAAATGTCACTACATTACAAACCTTTGGGCGGGGGGGGGGGGGGGAGAGAGAATCAGTTTACACATGCTCAGTAGAGATTTCTAGGATTTTAGTAATTAAATTCCCTGAAGATTCCAGTTGCACTGGGCATGCTCCAGCCAGGGAATGAGCAAGACTCTGGGCTGCTGCAGGCTCTGCTCAGTCTGGGTCTGGGCAGAGAGCAGTTAGCCTGTGTCTCTTGTGCTCACAAGCTCAGGGAGCATGAAGGTGTCATTTGCCTATAGAGGGAGATTGATATAAGGATCCAAGGAACGTAGGAGGAGAGGCAGAAACTGGGACTGGAGGCAAGTGGGGGAGTGAAAGGGAAACAGGGAGCTGGTGGGTAGGGAGATTGGATAGACAGGGAGACTGGGACCAAGAACTAGTGAGATGATGTGGGGAAGGCAAACAGATCTGACAAGGAGCTGGGTGCGGGGCGCGGAGGATGGGAGTAGCTAGGAAAAGAGACTGGGACAGGGAGCTTATGCCCAAATAAATCTGTTAGTCTTTAAGGTACCACTGGACTCATTGTTTTTGGGGATACAGACTAATATGGCTACACTCTGATACTGAACTTGAATAAGACTCTCAGGGGGAGAGATTGGGACTGGGAACCAGTGCAGATGGTGAACGTGGCCAGGGTGAGGTGGGGAAAGAAGAGAAAGAGGAGCCAGAAGGGAGATGGAGAAGAGACAGGACAGGGCAGGTTGTAGAGGACAGAGCAAATGGGGTCATGCTTGGAGAGAATGGGCATGAGCATCTTTGCCCACAAGAGAACACTCCCCTACAGAGCCTGAAATGAAACCCAAGAGTGTCCCCATTCATCTGCTGTCAGCAAATATCTGTGAAAGCCACTACCATCCTTGTATGCTGATCCACACAGAGGATGACAACCTATTACTGCTATCCATTACTCCATTAGCTGAAGTGGCAGAGGTCCACAGTGAATCTGAAGGTTCCAGAGCCTCTGATGAACCACATTGCTGTCAATAAAATTACACATGAATTTGGGTTTTTTCCAGTTTACTTTTTAAAAATCCTAAGAAATTACACACAGAGAGACAACTACATTAACAGAACATTATTAAAGTTGAAAAAAATCAAATACTCTAAAGTTAGAAAATTCCAGAATGAAGGTTGCATAAGCCTATACAGTCACCTCATTTTCTTAGTGACTGACTTGAGACCCTAGGCTCTGATTTGCAGAAGTGCTGAGCATAGACAGCTGCAACTGACGTCAATGGGAGCAGTGCTGTGAACATATAAAGTCCTTTATAATGCTAGCTACTGTAAAAAAATCCGGTTCTAGGTGTCTCAAATTGGGCACCTAAAATTAGTGGATAATTTTGGCTTTAACTGCTCTCTGCTTCAGGTCCTCATCTGTACAATGGGGACAATGCCCACTCATCTTACAGGAATGTAGTAAAAATAAATCCTTTAATATCTGTAAAGCCCTCCATTACTATATTGGCAAGTGCCATAGAAAAGTCATAAGGAAAAACTAATAATTCTGCTTTAGAGCAGGGTTTGAATAGTGTACAAAATAAGGTCTGAGGCCACACATTGAAAAAAGAAGAGGAAAAAAAATATATTCAATTACTGCTCATTAATTTAGCATCTTCCAGCCTGTGCACTGAATGAGACAAAGTCCTACGGAAAAAAAAACAAAACAAATTAAATATGTGATATCAAATGTGTACATACAAGCAGGCCAAATTCATGGTCCACAGGAACCTTACTTCTAGCATTTCTTAACGAGTGAGTGCTTGACTTTGCAACCTTAACAATGTTGTTTTAATGTAAGGTTTTTTTCCCATGTAATTATAAATGTTTTACTTATAATATCATAGATGTAATGTGTGCTTCACAGTAGTGACAAGAAGCAGAAGTGGGTCCCTGTCCTCCAGTCCTTAATTAAACAAAAAACTCCCATTGATATTAATATGCCCATAGCACATGGGAAAATCCTCTGCTGGACATGGAAAAAAAACAAACCCTTTTCCATTTCTAACTTATATGATTCACCACAACATGACTCAAGCTTTAACACGGTTTCTTTCCTAACACTTCACAATATAAATACAGCCATCCCTATGTTGCCACTGAAGGGTCCCTAGTGTTAAAAGGATTTCTATTTGTATGCAATAAAAACAATTTCAAGATCTTTAGTTAATTCTCTTTCATTTTTACGAGTGGTTCCAAGTCTAGGTCTGAAGTCGTTTGCTTTTACAACTGTTAATCTGTGAATTACATTTTGTGTGCACCATTGACACAGAATATATTAAGAGCAAAACATAAACAATAGCACATCTTCCCATCAACTCACTGTAGTACTGACAGTTTTGGCTAGGATGAATAAATGCAGTGGGATATAGATATAATACTGGATCGTCTCTTTTCATTTTACATGTTTTACTTGTTCAGCCAAGTGCAATGAAGCCAAGAGGAGGCAAAGTGACCCACAGAGTTCAGATTTATTTCATACTTTTCAAAGTTCTGTTTTGTCTCACATCTCTCTGTGGGAGAAAGAATAAAGAGGAATGAGACAGTGTTTCACTATGCTAGGAGCTAGTCCCTAGATCATAGCATCCTTCCTTCATAAAGCTCCATTAGAATTGCTGTTTTCTCTATAGTATGTAATAAGACAAATCCTTATGAGTACATTTTCAAAGTAGTAACCAGGGATTCAATCTGAGCTATGCAATTCCCACTAATGTTAATGGAAGTTGTTTAGGTAATTTCCATTAATATGCATCTGGGGGGGATTGGGGAGGATGGACCCTAGACAAGTATGACAGTAAGCAAAATTATGGGAATCACAGTCCTAACACAACCATAACTTTTATAGTTTTTTCCTGTATGCAAAGCTATTCCTAGAGACACGCAAACATTGTCATCAGTTCCTTTATGTCTCAGTGACTATATTTCCAGATCTTGGAGCAGATTTGATTTCTCAAAAAGGTGGAAAAAGTAAGAGCAGCAGAATGAGAGGAGTGAATAAGGGAGTGCTGAGGAAAGGGGGAGGTTGAAGAAAGTGGAGTGCCTATCTGAATCATCCCTAGTCAAGCTTATCAAATTAAACCCATGGGCCTGATTTTCAGTCAACTCCATCCCTGCAGAGGAGTTAAAGGTAGGCAGAAGAAAGGGGATAGATTATGTTAGGACACCTTTGTGCTACAGTTATTCTGGGGCTGAGTAGAACCCTACCTGCCCTTTCTATAATTTAGAGCAGCATCAGGGCTGCTCTAACTCATGATGTGCTTCCCATGGCTCTCTATGAGTGCTAAGAAGCAGAGAATAACCACAGTACAGGGCCCTCTCACCATGCCTCCTCCCGCTTTTGAGCTGGCCTGCACACATTTATGCCTGGGGCTTTAAATAAGACCGTTATAAAGACCTTAAGACAGTTCTATACCGATTAGGAAGACCCACTACACAGGATATAGTCTCAGGAGATTTCCATCACTTTAAGTATGCTTTACATTGCCAGAATGGTGCAAAGGGACCATAGTGTAATTAAGAATGAAGCCCAACGTATTTAGTTAAGGACCAGAAGTGCACACTCTTGGAAACCATCACTAAACACAGCAATGAGGCAAGCCCTGCTGCCTTTTCGTGGATGGGCCAGGAGTGACCTGCCAGTTCAGTCTCAGTCCCTGGAGAGTGAGATGAAAAATACACCAGCACAGAACACCACACTTTGAGCCCATCACCAAAGTATGGGTGGCAGAAAAGAACTTCATGGTGAAGCATGGACTAAGAAAAACCCTGCCTTCCGGAACCCCATCTCAGTAATGAAGTGAATATGTCTCCCTTCTGCAAGCTCTGCAAACTATGGTTAATAGCAGGACACAAACCTTGATATCTCCATATTCTCGCCAGATAATCTGGAGACAGAAGCACAGGTCAGTTGAGTTATCAGCTACACCTGAGCACAGGACTGATTACACAACACTGGATTCTTTTAGCTCACACTTCAGGGAAGCACTTAAGAATGTGCTTAAAATTAAGTACATAGTGAAGTGCTCTTCTGATTTGGGGCCTTCATACACTTTCACTTCATACCAAATAATTCACAACTTGCTAAAATTATTCCAGAGAAATTAGCAGAATTTCAACAAAAAATATAGACTCTTTTTTAAAGCTAGACATCTCACTGTAACACCACCCACTGAATAGCAAAGCCATGCATCCATCTTATAAAGCAAAGATAACACAACAGATTAAATATAGTTGCCCCGTCAAATTCCATTGGAAACTGGTTTCTCTAACAGCACCAGACAACCACGGGTACCATTTAGGGGGCTACAAGGGGAGTTCCTGTCCCTCTCCCCCAAGTTTCATAGAGGAGGTCTGCTAGCAGCGCATGTCCTAGCCCCAGGTGGCGCTCTGAACTGCTGCCCAGCCTGCGTATGGAATGCGAGTTCTGCAGAGAAGAGATACTGCTCCCAACTTGTGCCCCTGGGCAGGGAGTCAGTATTTTCTTTATGAACAGAAGCAGTGTGATTAAGACAAGAAAGGGCTGGTAATTAAATTCAGGATCTGGAAGTCCTTAGATGAGCCTGTAAAACAAGAATCCCTCCGTGGGAGGGGAGTTGGGGGTTGAAGACAAAACACGGGGGACTCAGAAGAAATACAGCCAAGGTTACATTCACCGAAGAGGGAGATGTGAGGGGGCTAGGTGAAAAGAAGGGGCCAAAACCCAGGGAGGAGATAGCAGTGTTATAGAAAAGTTCCCACTCTAATCTGTGGTACTTATGTGGCCTTATCACCATAGTATCTGAGCACATCACAAGGTCTAACCTATTTCTCCTCACAGCCCCATGGTAATGTAGAGCAGTGCTGTTATCCCCATTGTACAGATAATCTCTCTGTGCCTCAGTGCCCCAAGGCCCAGATTTGCAAAGGTATTTAGGCATCTAGTGCGATTTTCAAAAGCGCCTAGAAGGTTCGGTGCTTTGTAAACCTCACTATATGCCTAGCAGCATCTTTGAGTGCCTAAACGGCTTTGAAACTGTCTGTAAAGCACTGGCTTGAGGCTATACAGGAAGTCCATGGGGGAGATGGGGGTGGGGAGTAGAACCCAGGTCTCAGAGCTAGCTCCCTATCCACTGGACCAGCCTCTCTCTCTGCTGCATGATGAAGGGGGTGGGGGGAAGAAGACTGTGACAGCTGGGAGCAAAACCAAGAAGGCCAGTTCTCTGAGATTCCAGCAAATGCTCCCATGCAATTGAGAAGGGTGTCATGATTGACAGCATGAAAAGCAGCACAGAGATCAGGAAAGATGAAGAGAGAGAGAGAGAGAGAGAACTAGAGTCAGATGAGAAGAGACCATTTAATCCCCAACGGGTGGCAGGTTGTGCCCCACGCTAGGTTGTAGAGCAATGGCTGCTGTGAAATTTTACATTTTACCTGAAAAACATTTTGTTTTGTCGTTTTTTGTTCCGAGTTCAAGAAAAGGAAGGAATGAGAAAGTGTTGTACGAGTATCAGATGTGTTTATGCCTCAAATTCTTAGGGTTTCAGCTGTATCCAGGTCAATTCCAGAACGAAGAACAGAAATTGCATCCACAGGGTCCATAAAGTGGATGATTATTGTCATGATTTGTATTATTCACTGGGTACCCTCTGTGTGCTCAGCACTGTTCAGAATATGACAGATAATGTAGTCCCCGAGCCAACGCATCTAAGATGTGTAGTCCTGGATACAATGGGTCAGATATTTAAGAACATAAGAACGGCCATACTGGATCAAACCAAAGGTCCATCTAGCCCCGTACCCTGTCTTCCGACAGTGGCCATGCCAGGTGCCCCAGAGGGAACGAACAGAACAGGTAATCAAGTGATCCATCTCCTGTCGCCCATTCCCAGCTTCTAAATTATGAAGTGTATAGTTATTGAGCACGTTAATATCTATGAGTGGAGGTGCTGATGGCAATAGGAGTTTTACTTGAGTAGGGACTGGAAGATTTGACCCTCCAACTTCCCCCACCTCTCCCACCCCAAGAGGAAGAGCTGCCCAGATCTCCTGTTTATATTCCTTTCCTGCCTGCAGTGTCTCTGAGATACCTCAGAAGTTTCCAATTTTTTTTCTCAACTTTAAAATGTGGGATTTTCTTAGTGTTTGGTTGTCAATATTCTCCTGTAAGAACTGCAACTCAATCATTGTAGTGTGGTGTTTAAGAGCCTTCTGAAAAGTGCCTAGCCTTTTAACAGAAGTGAAAGCGTTGTTGCCAACTCTCATTATTTTGTTATGAGTCAAGTAGATATGTGATGATTTAAGCTTTCATTCTTAAAAACAACAACAACAAAAAACTTCTAGCCCTCATGGCTGCAGAGAAAGCTTCAAAATGTGACTCCAGTGCATCCTAAAGACTCGACAAGCAGAAGGCAAATAAAAAAAACACCAAATCTTATTTTACATAATCTGGTGAACAAAGAGCTGGCCTCAGTTATTCATGCCTTCATCACGTTTCAGAGGGATTACAGCAACGCAAATATATCTGGGCATAAAGCATTCAGCATTTAGGAAACTCCAACTGGTACAGAACGCTTCAGTGCATGTCCTCAGCAACACAGGCTACCATGAACATATGAGACCTGTTCTCCACTCTCTACACTGGCTTCCCATAGAATATCAAAATCAAATTCAGGGTCTCAGTCCTTATCTTTAAACCACTCAAAGATCTGGGCCCACGATATCTACAATTATGGGATGAAGGTCATGCTTGACAACTTTACTCTTCTAGCACGTTGGAACTTTCTACACAATAAGGGTAAAGATCATCTGTGAGGGAGACATGGCTTTGCTGAGAGACAATCTGAGACTGAGGAATGAACACCCAAAAGAACTAAGGACCATCACAAACCTCACCACCTTCTAAACGAAGTGCAAAGCACATTTTTCGACCTTGCCTTTTCTACGAAAGCATAGCAATATATATACACATATATATTTGTTTTGGATTCTTATAATATTTATAGGATATAAAAATATCCATAACAAAACACATGATTCTATAGGTTTCTGCCCCTGGAGAGACAATTGGAGAACAAACATGTGACAGCTGGTAGTCATGTTGCCTAATCTACTGGAAAGCACTCACATACTATGGTCATGAGTGCCATATAAAAACCTATAGAGTATTTACAAAGTACAGTAGTTATAGAAGAGGGAGGAGTTTCCTCTTAAATGGGCTGTGAGACACACCCTATGACATTACATGAGTAATTTACATAGACAACCCAGTTACAGTAACTTTTCAACTATGACAGCTTAATACTTAAAGGTACAGAAAGAACACCCATAAATAGGATTGGCAGAATTTAATTTTTGAATTGTTTACAGTTTCAATAGATACTATCAATGTTTATTTTTAAGCTTTTCTTTAGATTTTTATAATTTAAATTTTCACAGTTGAGGGAAACTTTTTGAGGCATGTCAGAAAAGTATTATTTAATGACAGTAGACGTTCAGATCCAAAAAATTGAAGCTTTATTGAATGCTGCATATTTATCTGCAGCTCCAGCTGAGCTAGTGCTGGAGCCAGCTGTTTTAGCAGAGCTGTAACTATGTGCTTAATGCAGCATTCATTACAACACGTTTTGTACATGTTCATGTGGGATTAATAAGTTCACAAGCAGCAATTTTCTTACTTTGCCTATCTGTAAATTTTGGTCATCATCAGTGGAATTATTTTTTCATCAGTTTGTGTGTTTACGATGAAATCCGTGCTTACTGACATCTACTGACAAAAATCTAATCCTTCCAAGCCTACCCAGAAATAATGGCCAAACACAATTGCTATGATGTATTTTTTGTAAAGCAAAACACCATAATTAAGTAATAAAATGAGACATGTCCAAAATTATAACACCCCCTGAGAACAGTTACTATCGGCAATATTTAAGTTGAAACATATGTATGAATCAATTATTCACTGTTAGGTATTCAGTAGCATACACTGAACAAAACATTTTATTCAAATACAGTATGTGTATGTATATAGATTAATAAAAATATCACGCACATTAGTGATCATAATTGTATTATGTTGTGGCCTTACTGTAATGTTCCTCAAAGATTTAATGTGACTTGTTATAAATCTGCTTATATTATCTTTTATTTAGAACAATTTATATCATTTTCCATTGCAAATACATTTAGAATGAAAAATGAGGTCAAGCTGAAGGTTAGTGTGACTGACCTTTTACACATGACCCTTTTCGTCTTCCACACAGCCTCTGATTTATTCCCTTTCTAATGCAAGAGACAGCAAAAGATGCATGCAGCTGCCACAGTAAGTCAATGTTTTCCTGAATCTCAAGGTCGTAGCTTGCAACTTCAAACTAGTCAAACTTTCTCCGTTGGCCTGAAGAGATGCCATCTATTTGATATAGAATAAAACTGTTAAACAAATTTTGCCTTTCCATCCTATTGCATTTTTTTCTACCATTTCTATCAAAACAATGACCCAAGGTTACATTTAGATGCTAAAGACAATGCAGATATATTGTTTTATGCCACTGAAGTATAAACACATCAACATTGGCTTTATCGGTCATCAGTAGTTATCTTATCTTTGACTCTAGATGGGTCAAGGGTGTTTAGACTGTCTTGTATGACTACAAACATGGGGACAACAACTTTCAAAATGGAAGGAGGGAAGATGGCCTTTTGGTTAAGGCACAGGAATGGGCCTCAGGAGATGGAGATTCAACATCCAGCTGTACTACAGACTACCAGTGTTGAGCAACACTCCAAGGCCTCAGTACAGAAAGAGATCTTAGGCACATGCTTAACTGTAAGCATGTACTTACGTGCTCTCCTGAACTGAGGCCTTATTGCATCAGTTTTCCGCAACTGTAAAATAGGGAGAATATTTCCTGTCTCGCAGACAGGTAATGAGGATACATTTATTAGAGCCCTATTCTCATTTACACTGAAGCTACTTCACATTGCTATAGCAACACCAAGGCCCTTAAAGTGGGTGTCACTTTAATTTGTACCCACTTCAAGTCCATTCAAAGTGCTAGAGAGCCATAAAGTTGCCTTAATATCAGCAAGGCTCTAGTCCATTAATGTTTGCTAGGCGCTCAGATGCTATAGGAACAGGGTCTGGTAAATCAGTGAATTGACAGACACTGTTAATCCAGAATTCAGTATGAGAGCACCACTTAGCTTCAGTGAATATACTCAGCATTACCTTGTCCCAGGTCACAGAAAATGCAGTATTTTAAAATTAAATGTCATATTTTCTAAATCATTTTGTTCTGTAGTCTAGTAATAAAGAAGATCCTCAACATGTAGAGCCCCCATATGGGACCAGGAGGCAGGACACCGTGCAGCTTCCAAGAGGTACTCAACATCCCAAAGCATTAGGAGAAAAATAACTTGTCCAGACTGAAGGTAGCCTGATTAGCTCTAAACATGAGGCTCTCATGCTATACCCACTTCACAGATTTGAGACATGTTGAACCAAAATTAACAGTTCACAACCTTTAATTTAGAGACCTTCAGAATAAAACAATGAGGACCACAAACCATGATGAGCCTGATTCTCATAAATGTTAAAGCCACTTTAAGGCTCCTTTACACTACCGGTGTGGGATGAAGTGGCCTTAGTATAAGTGAAAAGCATGTCTGAGATGTCTGTGACTTTCTAGGCGGAGCCTGTTAATAGACAATTAGCTGCCCTCTTGAAAACTACCTGATTTTATTTCTCCTCCTTGGGACACTCATAGTAGTCCCTGAACCCAGTAGAAATTGTTCCTACTATATTGATAATGGGCACTGTAGAGCAAAGTCATTCCTGAAATAAAAGGATGTGACTTCCACTGAAGTCAATGTGTGCTGCAGGCACTTACACCAGGCCTGAACTGGCCCTACAAGTCTACATGGCATTTACTGCACCTTAATTATATAGGCAGCTGGGATTGCTCCAGTCTCAGAGACTTTAGTTCTCACCTGCTGGAAGAGAAACAGGAGTGTCTTCTTACTCAAATCATCCTCAAACCTTGTATAATCAGTGCAATACCTTAAGACATCAACTGGTATTCTGTGTGGATCAAGGGTAGTACATGTGGCTTTGAGTTCATTCATTATCAAAAAACATGTGAGGCTAATGTAAGCTTCAAATACTAAAAAGAACCTCTGATAGCAGACCACATTTTAATTTTATTTTTAAAAACCCTTGTACTATTACATCGATCAATATTAATACAAGGACACCACTTCTCCGATGTCTCTTTGCTTTAAAGAAGGGAAGGTATAGTCATTTTTCAGTACTGGCCTGGGATTTCAAAGTATCCTGAACTGTGGTCCAAATCCTGCTTTAGCCAGGGCAGAAGTGAAGTTCAAAGACACAGCATGGTGCATCCTCACACACAAGGATTCCGCCATCTTGGAAAAACTGAGGAGGGTACAGTGAGATGCACTTGGCTACTCCTCTGAACAGGAACATCATGCATGCCCACCATGTGCTGCCTATGGTTTGAAGATTACAACAGTATACCTGCTAGATTAGCCACCTCCGTCAAACCAATGTGCAGACCATCCCCCTGGAAGGCAAAGTGCAGCCTCTAGAATTAAACTGGGCTTATTCGGCACTGCACTTGTGTTATATAGGAAACCTACCCTGCTGTTTTAGTATTCTCTCTTCTTTGTGCATCAAAGCAGGGCTGTGGATTACACACAAACATACTTCAGCCACCGTTGATGTGCAGCCACTCTGATCTACTAAAGTATAAAGCAGATCTGTACCAGAATTCAGTCAGTACTGAAAATGACTGCTGTATCTAATTGAAACTGCAGGTATAATTAGCTAGGCAGAATGTAGCCATTCAAATTGGGATTTGCAAACAATGACTGGGAAAGCAGTAATTTATTTCAGTTATGTCTCATCTAAAGGACTGCATTTGTAGTAGTACAGTTCCCCTAATGCCACCATGTGGTAGAATTTGCTGGTTTGTGTTTTTCTTTCACTAATTATAAAAGTCCATTTTACTCTTATACTTGAATTATCCTTGTGTCTGTGGATTTTCTGACTCTCCCTACAGTGGTAGCACCAGTCAGGTAAGACATTTATATGAAAAGAGGGACACCTGCATCAAAAAATTCTCTCACCTTTGACAACCTGATTTAGATATTCAGACATAATAAAACAGTAATTCATGGAGAATGATATGCCAGCCTTAATGTAAGGAATAGTATAAACACGATGGAATGCCTAATTTAAGCAGCCAGTGAATACCTGTTTCCAAAAGTTTCTGGGTAACATGGATGTTTATCCCATTGTTTTGCCTCCTTCTCTTAGCTTCATTTTTAATTTGATACTTGCAAATGGCAGATATCCTATCTTCGGCCCACGTCAAGCCAATTGCTGAAACTTTAAATTTCAGAAAAATGTAACTGCTAGTAAAGCAAGTTAGATTTTACTGTACCATTATAGGCTGGTAAGGCACAAAGTGATATCAGAAGTGATGAGAGAAAATAAATATATGTGATGTTCAAAAAGGACCATTCTTCCTTTCAGCTCCTGGACTCACAGATATCTGGTTATGATGATGGATTAAGATCCACACTTCCAAAATATACTGACTAGAACATGCACTCACTACTGTAATAAAGAAAACATATTGTCCACATTAGTAATAGATTCTCCATATAGCAGGTTTGCTGTATACCACTTCAAGTAACAAATGAATAATTAGTCATCAGGTAAACTATCCATCCAGGAAAAGAACATTATTGAAATATGAATATGCTAATCATATGAGTGAGGAATGTATTTATCTTAGGATATTATTGCTACAATTTATTTCTATTAAAGAGTGGTGGATTATACATAAGATTTTGGGTGGCAGGAGGGACGGATAAGGAAAGACATTAAAATGTGCTGATAAAAATTCATTATGCTTTACTTTCACACATGAAATACAGACACACATATCTTCCTGTGAAAGTTTGAGTAAAGTAGTCCAAGAGGTTTTACTTTACTAAATACGATGATGAGAGCTACAACTGGTAGAGGATATTCAGAACATAATGGATAAAATCCATCCATCATCGGATTGAAGGCAATGGAGGGAACTTCATAGACATGGAGTTGGTCCGAGAGGATAGAGCGATTCACAGAGTCAATGGCTGCACAGAAACCAAGGATAATAAAGAAGGAAAACTTAGCTGCTAATTTCTTTAGGAAACTGGTTTCTTTGCCAAGGCCAGAGTGAAACCAAAAATGTAGCTAAGGATCTTCTGAGATGACAGGTGGGTGCAGAAATGGAGCTAAAAGCTATTTTCTCAAATGTTTTGAAAAAGGGAGGGTTAGAGATCTGCTTTATTTATCCTTTTAAAAAGGCTTTTTAAAGGTGCTACTCCCATTCCACACTCCTCCTCAAAAAAAGTTAAAAATCCCATGTAGAGATTGTCAGTTTCATTTGACACTCAGACAATAGTTATACTGCCCAACCAAGTGGCAGTGGCTGAGTGGTACAAAGGCTGCAATATATTAACCAGAACCACATCCGATCCATGTTTACAGGTTGAATTTTCTCCAGTTTTGTCCCTCAGAGACCTGTTGAGTAAGCAGGCAGGGCTGACAAGTTCTGTCTGCCCTCAAACATTCTTCCAGATTCTAGGATTTTATGTATTCTAAAACTGGGGCTTGGTGCATGATACACACACGGTCTCCAAAGTCATGCAGATACAGAACAAGACGATGATGCAAGTCTTGTTCAGTATTGCTGTTATTTAAGGAGTGATATTGACTATTCTGGAACAGCTGCTTGACTATTTTGCCAATCCCATAAAGAGATTTTTTTTTGAAAGGCTTGCCGTTCATATTGACTTTAAAGGAAAATTTTAGTCTTGTAATTAAGCAGAGTGGGGAAACAGCATAAATTCAGCTTTCAAAACTTTTGCAAGTGGTTGGTTGCAGCATTACCTAGTTATTTCCATGATTTAAACTAAAACCTTTATAATCAGACCACACACAAAAGTATATTTTTAAACAGTGTGAACTGACTGGACCACAGCCATATTTATACAGCATGGGCCTGATACAGTTTTTCTATCGACTTCAATGGACGTTTGGAACAGGCCCTATATAGCTATAACACGATAGTTTGTGGTTTCACATTTTAAGTGTAGGTAGGTTTGGAAGAATTACGTTTTTAAATCAGTAAAAGTAAATTTTACTGTACGCACGGTGACATATCCAGGGTTCAAGCCAGACTAATAAGTAGCTGTGTCACCCCTGCCCTCTAACCTGGGGAGCCTTTTAAACTGCTTTACTACTGTAGGCTCCAGCACAAACAGACTCCAGCATGCAAGTAATTTCCAGCCATCTCTGTTTGTGTACTGCAGTCAGACAGTCACACCTTGGCTCTCACCAGCCTTAGTTATACTGCAGGGTGACCCCAGCACATGCCCAAGTCCTAGACTTTCTCCCAGAAATGTATGTCCTGTATCATCTAGCCCTCTCCTGAACAATAATGAACTTTATAGACATAACATGCAAATAATTTACCACCCCAATGGACTTTCCCAGGCACTTCAATTTAAACACCCTGGATTAGATAACAGAGTAAAACAAGTTTATTAACTACAAAGAGAGAGATTTTAAGTGAGTACAAGTAATGAATCATAAAAGTCAGAAATGGTTACAAGAAAAATAAAGATAAAACAATTACTGGTGCCTAACTTAACTAACTTTGTTAAATTGAAAGTAAAGTTCTCACCACACACTTTCAGCAGTCGTACTGACCAAACTTCTTCAGTCAGGACCCCTTCTCCAGTTCAATGGTTGCTTCCTTTGTCCGGTCTGGTGCAATGAATCGATGGAGAAGGGGGGAAAGAGAGATACAAAGAGGAAGGAGTACCACCTTAGGTTTTCTGCCACTTCTTTTTATAGTCCTGTCCCAACTTTAAGAAGCATTTCCAACTGGCAGCGAGGTGATAGGCAGTCTGTGTGGAAGGGAACTCCATGCTATTTCATTTGATAAAATATAGATTTTTTGCCCCGCCCCCTTTTGTGCCAAAGAATGGCCACTTAGCAGGTAATGGTCCTTGTTTACACCTGGCTCAGGTGTCAGCTTGCCCTTTGTCTCTGAGGAACTGGTTTGGCCATTCCCCAGACTTTTCCTGAAAACATATTTTTACTCATGGCCTCAGTTTATGTTTATAATCTCACCTATAACGTGCTACGTGCATTTTGCCATAGTATTCATCAGCAAATTATGAGTTTTAAATGATATCTCAAAAGGCATGATTTGTACAAAGAGTATTACAATATTTTCATTGATAATAAGTAAAATTTACAGATTAGGCAAAATAAAAAAAATGGTGCTTGAAAACGTAGAGTTTGATTTAAAGATATTTACTTTGTATATTTTGAGTTGTGATGTTAATTATTTGTTTTTAATGATTACAAAGCTCTAACTTTTTGAATGTCAACATCTACTGTCACTAAATCATTATTATCTGACCTCCCCCTTTGCCTGACCTCCCATAATTTCCCACAACTGGGAAAATGTAAAATCAATAAAATTGAAAAAAGTGCTTAAAAATAAGCAGTGATATCTGTCAAATTATATATAAAAATTGAATTCTACCAAAACTAATTAAAGGCTCTGCCTTGCTTAAGCTTTCGGTCTGCTCATCTGCATTATGACTCTATATTCCTTTTTTAATATATTCTTCTTAAATTCACTGATGTGAATAAGCATAGGTAGAGCCAGGTAGAGCCACTTCCCGCAACTCCCATTGGCTGGGAATGGCGAACCACGGCCACTGGGAGCTGCAAGCGACCGTACCTGCGGACGCTCAGGTAAACAAAGAGTCTCACGGCCCCCCTAGGGGCTTACCCTAAACAAGTCACGAACCAAGTTTGGGAATCTCTGGTTTATAATGACATCAGGTATATGATTATTTAACAAAACACAGAGATTAAAGTAATAGCTAGTATTAGAAGTATTGGAAACAAATGGTAACGTATGAAATAAAACCATAACACGTTCTAGAGCCTAGACGTAACTAGATATTTTCATGTTCTGTAGAGCAATGTTCACCCAAATCTTTGCAGTGCTCTTCAGCCAGGTTGTCTGTGACCTTCAAGTCATGAGACAGACATGCTGTCAGCTCGCCGCCTAGGTGAAGGATCCCGTTTGTTTCTTTGCACCCCAAGATATACCAAAATAAGCCTTTTCTCTTGTCATAAACAGGAGTTCCTTCTCCCCTCCTCCGCCACTGTTGGCAAGATCTGCAAGAGAGAAAATCTTCAGGGATAAACAAACAAACTCATCTTTTGCCTATGGCTCAGGATAAAATAGGCATATGATACACAATATACAAATAGTCAGACAGGAAGATAGATACCTTCTACCTCAAAGATTCCTTTCAGGCTGAAGGTGTATCACTTCCTGGTGACCTGCCTTAACTCCAAGACCTCAAGAACATATTTTTCAGCATAGATAAATAACTCTTTAAATATACATACATCTTGCAATGATTATGTTGACCAGTGGGCTGCTGGCTCTCAGGAGAGAACTCACATGTCATCCTTCGGTGAACTATTATGAATATATCTGACCCAGGTAATCCCTGTAAAACACTATGCACCCAGTGTTTTGTGCCAGTTGGCACCATGGGGGTCCCTGGGTTACAAATTAGTAGCAGGTTCACAAATCTGACTAGTAGAAAAAGCAGGTCAGGGATAGTCAGACCCTCCCCCTGCATCATCTGTACACCCCATTGCAAGCCACAAGTACAATTACACTCTGCAAATACACCTCAATGCTGACCTGCAGCATCCCCTCCTATGCTAATGCTGAGCTTCTTCTGTCCATAGAGGCTCTATGCCAAGTGTGACAGTGGAAGAAAGAGGACACTAAGGAGGAGTGAAAACTACAAAGCCCATTTTACCTTATCAGAATTTGAAGCTATATTTCCAGAAGTAAAAAGGCAAGTGATACATAACTCTGGTTGAGCCAGCTTAGCTTAGATAATTGGGGCTAAATCATTCTTTATGAGTGCTGCGGCACAAGGTGAAGAGATAAAAAAGGATAAAAAGAACCTGCCCCATCCCCTCAATATAAACAACTAGGTAGAACAATACACTAGATTGCAGTGGATGATAGGTCTACATAACAGGATACATCATGACCCAAAGTAAGGAAAGGGCTGAACTGGAAAAAGGGCTACAGCTGACTCTCATGCATGCTACTACCTCCAGCAGCAACCAGTACCTGGCAGCAAGTCAGGAAGTGCTTTATTCTTGCATGGAGGAGTAACAAAGTTCACCCACAGAATATACTCTTGGCTCACATGGAAGGGGTTCTGTTGCAGAGGATACATCTGCCAGCATCTCTGCTCATTCTTGCAGCATGGACTGCCTCCACCAAGAGATGGATTTGAGTCTCAGTTCTGCATGCCCTTCACACTTGGGGCTTCCACAGAAGTCAACAGAAGTCCTGTGCATGCAAGATTTGATTAACAAGGTCCTTCACCATCTCAATTCATAAAAACAACCTATTCAAGGAAGGCATTAGGACAGCAAGGTCATTTACAAAGAGCCAACATATGAGTTTGATTCTGAGATGTGTGTAAGCAATTGGCTCTGCTTTGGTTGTTTACAGAAGCTGACATTTTAACCACCGTATTGTCCCTCTAGTTCCAGCTTTCCAGACTAACTGAATATTGAGTCATTTCTCAGGATCTGCAAGAAACAGTTTAGCGGATGTATTCAGTCAGCCTTATCAGCTTTTCCCTTGTGCAAATCTAGATGTATCAAAGTTTGATTAGCACCACAGAGAAAAAAGGCCATCTGCTACCTAACACTTATGTCCCAATGCAAACAAGGAGCAAAGAGCTATCTGATTCCTAAATCTGAGTTTACAGATGTGTACACCGAGTAGTATAGAAAGCTAGGAAAAAGTCCACTTAGCATGGGCAAAGTCACCCAGTCAAAACACTTTCCTGAGAGCCCATTTTTGTCGTGTAAAAAAAGTACTGCTATTGCATCCAGTTTTTAAATCAGATTAAGGAAATCCATTATTCACTGGATAAAATGATCATGATTATTTTTTGTAGTTAATCCTAAACAATTTAGATTAAAGTCCTAATCCTGTATATACTTAAATTCCTGTGGAAAGATTTTGGGAACACACTTTACAGCCATCTGCTTAAGTGGATGATGTAAGGTCACATGGAGTGAAATTCGTCAATGAAATATATAGTCATCTTTTCATGAATTCTTGATGCCTTGAACAAGTTGGTTTTCAGTAGGAGGGAGAAGACAAAAATTAGGATAAATATATATATAAATTGATGTCCAACAGTCACTACTCCAAAAAAGATTTAACATCATACAGAGGTTCCTAGTGATATTTCATTCATGCCTGCAATACCCATTACTATGTGAAATAAATGACCAGGAGAAAAGTCAATTTTTAATTTTTTTAACAAGTTTTAATTTAGTCTTGGTGCCACAGCCGAGAGCAATATCATAATTCATTATGTGAAATTGCTTGCTATTATGTCATTACATCCAGAGATGTCACACTGAATCAAGTTAAACTAGCTACTAAAAAACAAAAACAAAAAAACCCCACAGCACTTGGGTATTGGTTATTATACTTACCGTATATCAAATACATCTTTGACAAGCTCCAAAAAAGGGTACGGATTAAATATGATACAGGATGAGCAGATTTGGTACAGTGCAGGTACAGAATTTCAGGGCTTGTCTACACTAGGAGTGCTACAGCAGTACAGCTTCACAGATGCATCTGTGCTGCTGCAGCACAACTGGTGGAGAAGCCCTACGGCAACAGGAGAGAGAGCTCGCCCATCGGCATAATAAAACCACTTCCGGGGGAGGCTGCAGCTATGTTGGTGGGAGAAGCTCACCCACCAACATAGTGCTGTCCACACTGGTGCTTATGTTGGTATAACTTGTGTCGGTTGGGGGGTGGTTTATTCACACCCTTAAGGCCATGTCTACACTACCGGCCAGATCGGTGGGTAGTGATTGATCTATCGGGGATCGATTTATCATGTCTAGTGTAGACGCGATAAATCGATCCCCGATCACTCTGCCGTCGACTCCGGAACTCCACCATGGCGAGAGGCGGAAGCGGAGTCGACAGGAGAGCAGCGGCCGTCGATCCCGCGCCGCGAGGACGCGAAGTAAGTGATTCTAAGTCGATCTAAGATATGTCAACTTCAGCTACGCTATTCTCATAGCTGAACTTAGATCGATCCCCCCCCCCAGTGTAGACCAGGCCTAAGCGACACAAATTATGCCGACATAAGCTGTAGTATAGCCATAGCTCAGAAATGCCAACAAATCAAGGCCTGTGCATAAGTCAAGCTATTTATTTGCCTCACCTGACCTACTTCCATTACATCTATTCACTCTCTTGGATATTCACAAGTGACTCTCTGTTAAAGCACTAGACACCACTAACTCACCTGAACTGTGATGTCATTTCTCAAAGATGGAGCTTATGGGTAATTTTGCAAAACAAAAAACAAAACCAAATTACAGTGCCATGGGCACCTTATTTGGATAGCTATCTTTTTTCCAGGTCTAAACAAAATGTACTAAAATTACATAGAGCCAGTCTGAGCACCAGGCCACCCAAAGACATACAGGATAAAGTGGTAAAGTCTGTGAGAGTAAGGAGGTAAGGTGAGTTTTCCCTTTAAAGTTCAACATGATTGAAGTAGAATCCCCCACGGACATGCAGAGGTTAATTTGGTGCCATCTTTTGCAAGCCAGACTGCAGGGTGTTTAGTTGAGAGTCTTGCTGACATTCTGAAGTAATGCTGAAGATATTTAGCAGCAATATTATATGGGAGGATTAAAATGTTATTACGTTAGAATAAGAGAGAGAGATTCAAGCGGTATATAACTCTAACTATACAAAAGCAGCAGCTAACTGGTGAACAAAGAAAGCAAGCTTGCATAGATAAAGAGAGTGTACTTTCAGGAGAAATCTGTGACAGGCATGTTGTCATTTTTAGTATGTATTTGTCTAGAGCCAACAGTGTGCTAGACACTTTAGAGACAGATAGGAAAACAAGGACCCTGTTCTGGAGCTTACAATCTAGCCAGACAATATACAAGCGGGGGCAAGGAAATGGAACAGTGAGAAGCAATCTGACTGAAGGGTGAAGTTAAGCATGTTGTGTTAGTTCTGTGACTTTGGGAGTTATTTTTCTTTACAGTATCTTTGGCAATAAGATAACAGAGTGGGAGTAGACAGGCAAGGGTTTGTAAGAAGTGGGTTTTCAGGAATGATTTGAAGGAGAGTGTGCTTTCCCCTGAAAATTCTGCCTAGCAGGGCACCTTAAATATTCCATAGGGGATCCATCTAAGCACCATGCATTGAGGCTGCCCAGAGGATTGTGCTGAATTACAGCATCCCCTGTTTATGAGAACAGCACACATTTTGGAGGCTGTGTTGCCTCTTAAATCCTTTCCAGCAGAAGGGAATTCATTTCTGCTTTGCATCACCACTTTCATCCCTTCCTGCTGCAAGCTCAGGCTTCCCACTGCCTGGGGCTGCCATCATGGTCCCTTTATTTAAAAATGCTAATTGTATTCCATGTATTGCAAGATGATATTATGTGTACTTGTTTGTAGCATTATTGATAATCTATTTTTGTTTACTTTTTTAATGCAAAAGTGATGGAGATTGAAATATCAGACCTCATAACGAGCAGTCAATGCTTTAAGGACAGAAACAGCCGTCCTTAAAGTCCAACTACAATACATGCTTGGTTACTTTGTAATAAATAAAAATAATATAAACAAACTTGTAAAGATGTAGAAAACAGCTGAACTCAAGTCTGCTTTGAATGAATCACTCCTTTAAAAAAAATAAAAGGAATATAGGTGAAATATGTGTGGGAGGAAAGTTTTATTAGTAAAAGTTCCATTTCTGGAGAGTTTTCAGTATTAAATTTATAAATTGACTATGTCAGGCAATTAGATGATAATTTGAGGTGCTGCTTTTATTTCTAAGATTTCTAGTGCTTAAATTTATAAGTTACCTTGATGTTAATTAGATAATAACCTGAGGGTTTTTCCAGTTGTTGAGGTAACATCTAGCCTGGGTTAATCAACCCTCAGGCCTTCAGACTGCAAGTGGATTAACCCGGAATCTGTTCCATGGTGAGTTAGCAATAATCACAAAAGTTCCTGTGCTGAAATGTTGCTCTCTGTCACCTGGCCCAGGTGCACTGAGGGCATTAGCCAATTAGAATTTCCCATGCAAGGAGTAAGGGTAGCAGGATCTAGCCCAGAGTAAGAATACTGCAGTTACTTTTAATTGTATTGTATTCAGTACCTGACAATAGGACGAGGCAAAAGTCAAATGCTGCAAATACATTTATTGTAGCCATATGGATAAGGAATTATGAGGGCAGTAGCCAGAGTCAAGAGTTTTATAGTAGACATACAGAATAGGGAGATTTTCATAATCAGGAAATAAAACAGTACTTATGTAAAATCAGACCCCTCAGTCAGCAAACAGGTATTTGCAAAATGGAGAACAAAACACGTAGTTAAGGGGCAGTAGCTGTTCAACATCCCAGTACTTTGATTGGCTGAGACAATGCTACTTTACTACACAAACATATGTAGAAAATCATGATTCAGGACTGGATTTGGGGGTTCATTTTTGTTGTAAAGTTGTTTTACTGAAGAGTATAAAGGAATTTAGGAATCTTGAGTTTGATGAAAATTCTCTACATAAAATTAATTAACGTCCTGTAAATTCCACACCACAGGTGGGAGGGGAAGAGATTTTCAAAATCACAAAAGGGATTAAAAAATCGGAGGGTGGGAGAGGGGATTTGTGCTGCTAACTTCCATAGGTGCTTTTGAAAAATCCCACATTAAAGTTGTTTTTGCCAAGTGCACATTCCTACATGTAACCTGTGTTAACACTTCAAATTGTGGGACTTCTGATTCAATAAAACTACTTCAAGGGCCTGCCACTGCATTTCTTATTTAGGCAAAGCCATCAATGACTTCAGCTGGCATCACAACCGAGTAGTTGGGCAGGCCTAGACCTCACATGATTCCAGTAAGTTCTGTGAAGATGTATTTTCTTTCCACTCTTTTGTCCTTGTATTTTCTATTTATTCATGTTCTACCCCACTTACAAAACATTGCTAAAACTAAGTGGGATTGTTGACAAGCAAGTTTTACTCCACTCGCTTCCCCCAGTGGCCCATATTTTTTAGTGTATAGCACTGGATTCTTGTCTCCATTTTCAAGCCAATCTTAGACAAGTACCATTTCTCCCACTTTCCAGACAGGTGGCCAGCCCCGAGATTTTCCAGCATTAGCGCTCAACTCATTTAGACTTACACCAAGGCTTTGGTAGGGGATTGAACCTCTATGACCTCCCCTGCACTGTCCTTTGTTGCTAATCACTCCACCGTCAGTCCCTGGAAAGCAATTTTACATAATCTGCACCAGGCAAGAGGAATTATTTTTGTCTGCTGCTCTACTGCTCTCATCAAGTTACAAAACAAAATTTGAACACTAAACATTAATTTACAACAACCCGTGTAAAAAATATATTTAAGGGACTGAAATGACCATTCAGACAACAAACGTTGGTGCTAGATAAGACGTTCAGCCAAAGAATTCTACCGCAGTCAGGTCATGTGATAATTTACAATATCAATATAAACTTCAGCTACTCATGCTCAGCAGAAATATATCCATATTCAAAATGTCACATATGGTATGATAAACTATACTAATCCTACAAAGCAGAAAACAAAGGGCAGTAGCCACTTGTGGGGAAATTGTACACACGTGATTAATATTTTGGTAGGTTGAGATTATTATACAGTAATTGCACCAGAAGTGGTTTGAATTTGTTTGCAGTTGTTGTTTCAACATGACAATGTCATGTGATGGACACTAGATAAAGTTTATGGGATGTTTGAATCTAAGGGTAACATGCCTGCAAAAACAGGAAGATGACAAACCCATAGAGAAAAGAAATGCAGAAAATCCATCCTAATTCCCTGGCTACCCTCAGTGTTTTTTTGTTTTGTTTTTTAAAAAAATTTATTGTCTAGACAAACAAAATCAGAATCTAAAAATAAATTCAGAATGTAGGATCTATTATTCTGTAACTACGAGAGATAGGCCCTATTGTTCCTCTCCATCTTCAGATCCAAACCCATTCATGAGAAGGTGTTTAGATCCAGGGTTTTGGAGAGTGAAAGGAGTAAGCCCGTAGACTGAACATGCCAGATTCTGCAGCTAAACCCCAGATTCACTGCCATGCAATTGAAAACAGGAAGGGGCCTCTATCTTTTAGCTTTTGATGTGGGTTAGCTTCTGAAATCCAGGACTGTGCTAAGTGAAGAAATCTATTTGGTTATGTGGCTAACAGTTGCATTCATATTCCAGCCACCTTCTTTTTCCAAAGGAAGAAAATAGTGTTTTGACTTGAGTTCAAAAATCTGACAGTCAGTCACACTTAAGTGCTTACATGAAAAGAATTATACAGTTTTAACTGTCAAGAAAATATGGGAATTGTCATATAGCTTTGGATGGGTAGTGACAAGGGCAGTGGAAGCATGTGTAACCCTCCACTTTGACATTCTACAAACCTAACAGAGTATGGCAAGAAAGAGAGAATCTCTGCTCGATCTGGGAAGACATGACTGGAGGAAAGCAACTCTATTTAGAAGACATCTATAAAAATATATTTGTAATATATGCTGGTAATTAAAGAACTGCTGCTTAATCCTGCTCATAGATTTAATGGCTTCTATGGGATTTTAAGTAAGTGAGGGAGGTTTTAACATTCCTCTGAGAGATGAGTCCATGTTCAACCTTGTATTGCTTAATTAAAGATCTCTTTGAACTGCAAGACCCAGAAAATTGACTAGTAAATTACAGTCTGAATAGCTGACCACTTGATGCTACGAATAATGCAGGAAAACTTCAAGACCAAGAGATTTACCATGTCTGGATATTCTAAGTGCACAGAGAAATGGCAGCCTTAATCGCCTAAAACAGAAGCACCTGCTCTGCAAGAACAGGAATGACAGGTTATTCTCCACCGCACTTAAAATCATGTTTAGTGGCACCATTCACAGAGTTTCAGCAATAATGTGGATGCTGTACAGAATTAGAAAGTGAAAACCAAGCTGGGATGAGAGTCCATAAAACCCTCCATAAAACAAAATTCAGGCCAAAAAAGTTTGAAATAAAGAGTAACTGCTGGAAATGGAAAGTTAAAATGGTTAGACATGTACAGACCTTAATGTGATTAAAAGGGAAAGGCTACATTAACTGTTCATACTAGATCAAGAAAAGGGCAAGGTAACTGAAAATAGATGGATTAGGAGAGAGTAACAACCCATTGTGACTTCAGTGTCACTGTATTCATTTATTTGCATTGTACACTGCACATATCAGTCCAGTAGCTATTCTGGTGCATACAAAATTAAATCACACTGCCCAAAGGACAGTAAGAACAATTTCCTTAATAAACAAAAACGCTTTAATAGTTAACTCGGATTACACCCCTACCTCTAGCCTTCCCTTCTGCCCAGAAAAGATTATTAAATCATGTGAGTATTGCAGCATCCCATGAAGCTCACAAATCCTGACTATGATGAACCAAAAAGGAATGAAGCTGGGGAATAAGGAGAAGGTCGTTTCAAAGCTAAGGCTGTCTCACTGATAATGCCCAGCCACCAACCTTTTCCAATTTAAACCAGGAGACTTTTAGCCTCCGCTGTTCACAACTGCATTGTATCACACAAAGAGAGCATTAGTCTTTAAGTCCCAAACCATTATGAGTCTGCTTATATTAGTGCAGTAGCTGCACTGGTGCATACAAAAGGTGATCACAGAAAACAATATTGATGCCTCAAACTTCTGCCAGTAAATCAATGGCCATTACAAGCCAAAAGAGCTACAGTGTCACATATAAAGCTGTACTGCTTTATACAATGATAGCAGCATTCAGCGCTAGCTGCAATCCCAGAATGGTTTACTGTCCCATGTCAAGTGCAGTGCGCTAATCCAAGTTTGAGATCTGAAAGGCATAGATGAGTATGGCAAGATGTGAGGAAAATAGTGCATATGAGATAGAGACCTTGTATAAACTTGAATTGTTTATCATTCTTAAATGGGTTTCATCATGAGATGTTGTAAAGTACCTTTTCTCCATCAAGATGAAATCTTTCAAAGATAAGCTTGTTTGATTTATGGCCTAGTTCTGAGACATAAAGATTACTAATCATCTTGTTTGGAAGAAGAATGATGACAGCCGGTTATAAGATGTTCAAGTTTATTTTCAGCCTTGCTGAAGGATGAATTGCTGTTGGTTTCCAAGATCAGATTTTTCTTCAAGGATTTTGGTAAAGCTTTCTGCAAACTAATGACATAGCATCATCTCAAAACCTTTTCACCCAGACAAGGCTATGTCACTTCCTCACAAGCAGCCTCATTTTGTCTATTTTACATTGGGTGCGGAGGTCACAAACTTACAGTCTTTGTGGGATGCAAAACATTGAATATTTTTTTAATTGCAGGCTTAAGCAGAAGTCTTCCAAGTTCACGCTGGCAATGGATGACCTAACACAAACCTGACTGGACAAAATTGCATGGCTCCAAGGTAGGTTTCACATGTGATTGCTGATAGTTCTTGGAGAAAGACACTGCAAGTGGAGTAAGCAAAATTCACAAACCATAAGAACCAAGGTTAAGGCTGCGAGCCCCCACCTTTTGAGCTAACAAACTGTCTGATGGAAGACTGACAATCTAGAACCCTGAGATTAATCATCTCAGGGAAATGAAGTCACATCATATAAAGGGCTACACCTCCTTTTGACCAGCTTCTCTCTTCAGCTGAAGAAGGACAATCATCAAGAAGCACTGTGCCAGCCATTTGGCTCCTGGACAACAGTTCTAGTCCTGTTTCATCAGAACCCAGGGCAGAGCTGAAGAGTTCATGAACCCACTGTTATCTTTTCTTTTTCTATTTTTATTTTGTGTTTTCATTATCTGGGAGATGTTTCTGCCTTTTTATTCTCTAGTTTTAGGGTGTGAAAGTTTGTGTGCATGCATGAGCACCAGAAAAGTCCACATGGGGAAACAGATAGAAAGTTCCCCAAATTTAAACAGTCTCATAAAGATACTCCATTAAATATAAAGACGTTAGTTCAAAAAGATTAAGCAAGAGTTCTCAAAATTCCACTTATGTGACACTGAGCCAGAAAGGATTAAGTAACTAGCGGGCTAAAGTGACCCAGATCAACCTTTAAGAACGTATTAGAGAGGTGTTGAAATGGTAAAACAGGGCCATTTCTTGTAGATAGTTATCAAAGCCATCTTAGATAGACCAGAATGTTTGAAATGAAAGTTTGTATTGTCAAAGAATTTGAAGTAAATACTAATTATATTTGTCTGTGTTTACCTATATCTGTTAGAAGCTTCACAATGTGATCTCATTAACTGATAGATGATAAATTTCTCTTCCTGTCTTGTTACTATGTTCTATTGATTCAGAGATCAAAAGGGAATATTAACATTTATATGAAACCTGATGTAATATCTTTGTCTGTATTTCTCTTTGAAGTTTGTAGTAAACTGTGTATGAACTCCTTGCATGGATAATTACCTTGTGCTGATGAATGCAACTAATTACCTGTGTATACATAGGAAATAGGAGTATTGCTTTAAAAGCCACAATGTATATTACCTGTTCTTCATATAAGGGATACCTGCTATGAAGAGGCTGTCATAACCTGCCAGAGAGCTACAAAGGACCTTTTGGACCTGATCCCTTTTTCATCTCAGATCAGCAAAAACTTGGTCGGGGAAGCTGAATTCACATACTGAGGTCTCCATCTCAAGTCTGGATTACCCTGCTATTTCTCATGGAAGAATTTAAACAGACTCTACAAATGGACTGCCTATTGGACTATAACCTATGAAATTGATTCTGGAAGAAATTTCTACAAATCAGCAGCTCACCATCTCTACTGTGAAACTAACTTAAGAACTTTATTCATATCTATATGTATAATGATCTTTTAACCACAATACTCTCTTTTCTTTTAAATAAATCTTAATTTAGTTAATAAGAATTGGTTGTAAGTGTGTTTTTGGGTCAGATCTGAAATATTCTCTGACCTGGTGGGTAATGTCCCTTGGGATTGGTAGAACTTTATATGGTGAACAAGATTTTAAGTAATCCTCACCATATTTGACTTGGCTATCTGGGTGGGAGCCAAGGAGTGGGTTGATTTAAAGGAGCTGTGTTTTTAGCTTCTGGGTAACTAGTAAGGTACCAAAGAAGCTGTTTTGTTGCTGGCTTGGTGAATCTAATTATTAGAATAGCCACGAGTTTTGGGAATCGTCTGCCCCATTCTTGGCAGTTTGCCCTGATTGAGCAATCTCAGGGTGGCCCTCTCCAGGCACCATGGTCACAGCTTATCAGAGTGTTTTGTTCAAGTTTGTACGTACTATCACTGTTCTGGGGATGAGGTCTGGGGGGTGGGAAGAAAAAAATTCAGTATTATATACAGTAGCTTCGTTTCAGTGATATTTTCTTGATTTTATTTTGTTTAAGTATTAAGTATTTGTTTAAGAGTACCTGGGTGGGTTCTCACAAAGGTCTGTTTCAGAAACAAAAGGAAACGTCCTTCCTGCCATCAATAAAGGATAAAAATCTCTAACACCTCATTTACACAAAGATTGAGAGTGCATTCTGATTGGATGTTCCTGAAATATTACACTGAGAATCTCTGTACAGGATGGAGCACCTAGTTTTCAACTACTTCATTATTTCAATGGTTAGCACTAAAGAAAGCATGTGCTATGACATGAAAACTAGTGTAGGTTCCCGTTCATACAGTAGAACCTCAAAGATATAAACACCAGAGTTACAGATGGACCGGTCAACTGGACACCATGTGGAACTGGAACTAACCAATCAGGCAGCAGCGGAGGCAAAAAACAAACAAAGAAACAAACTAAAATCCAGCAAATACTGTCCCTGTATTGCATCTTAAAGGTAGGCACATCTGGGCTGCCTGTCTCCACCCACACTCCCTACTGGTCACGGGGAACAGCCACTTACAGGTAGCAGGTGAAGATGCTGAAGTTTGCAGTTTGTGAGCCCCTGCTCTCAGCAGTCTGCTCTAAGGAGCATCCCATAATGTCTTGTTCAGAGTTATGAACATTTCAAAGTTAGGAACAACCTCCATTCCTAAGGTATCCGTAACACTGAGGTTCTTCTGTATTTTCTTGAGCTCAGCTAACCCAGCCACAATACAACATTTTCCCAATAACCTACAACTGGGTATGTTCCATATATATTACTGGAACTCTCTACCAGACAGAGACTCCAAAGTCAGACTCCTATTGCAGCTCTGCATTTTCCTGAGCATCCTTTGCAGTGTTGTGACGTTAGCATGCACAAACAAATTGTGTGCTCCAGTCAAATAAGTAAGCATAGCATTAAGCAGAACTCAGATAAGAGTGCAGACTGCAGAATGCTGCAAACTAACAATTTTTTTCTCCTCTTTCAGCGATATACTCAGCATTATACCTGTAATACAAAGAGCAGCAGATAACCACCATCTTTTCCTATAAACTCCAGCAATGCTAATTATTGTCACAGAGCTACACTTCTATTTGTAGAAATAGTGTCTACTGATTTCACTTCCCCCCCTTTAAGAAAGTTGAAAGCAGTGGCTGCTCTTTTATAATCCTTTGACATTGCAAATCTCTGCTTGCCCATACTGTGTCAATTTGATAGTTTTTGTAATTGAGGCTATTTGTAAGGGAGAAGTGATTGAAGTTCAGGGATTGCAAAAACAAACAGGCATATTTTCTGTGCAGAGCCAGGAAAAAATTGAAGCAGAATTCTGATTAGCAATGACAGGGCATTGTGTGTCTAATTCCCCCTGCATTACAATGAACATTTACAATTTTTTGCTACACAAATATTTAAAAAATATGATATAATTATGCAGCTAAATTCCATGGCATCTTCCATCCTATGATCACAAGGCAATCATTAAGATAAGTAAACCCAAACCTTACAAGACTCCTAAGTAGTAGGTAAATATTTCTGTTTTACAGCTGCTACTATGGCACAGCGATGGCGCTGCAGCTGTGCTGCTGCAGTGCCATGGTGTAGATGCTTCGTGCATTAACAGAAGGGGTTTTCCCACCACCATAGGTGATCCACCTTCTGTTGACCTGGCTCCATCTAGGGTTAGGTTAAGGTTAAGAACATAAAAACGGCCATACTGGGTCAGACCAAAGGTGGCCAATGGCAGTGTCCCAGAGGGAATGAACAGAACAGGTAATCATTCTCAGCCTCTGGCAAACAGAGGCTAGGGACACCATCCCTGCCCATCCTGGCTAATAGCCATTGAAAAGGTTGACCTAACTATGGTGCTCAGGGTGTGAAGTTTTGTTTTAGGTGTAGACCAGGACTAAGGCACAGTAGTTAAAGAATTTACCAGATGTCACAGAGGTGGTCTGAGGCTGAACTCTGAGTATAAGCCACAGTTCCTGACTCCCATCTAGTACTGTGACAGAGGGTCAAGTGTTATGACTGCACAGAGACAAAAAAGCCATTATGCTGACTCACTAGGCTGGAAATTGTGTACCTCACAGAGGAAAAGAAGGTCATATGCCTTTTAAAGTGCATATGGATTCAGACATGGTGCAAACAGCTAGTGAGCAATCCAAATTTTATTCAGCACTAGACAATTCATACTTACTGGCTAGTTGTGCCACTTATGGGCCTGCCCCCAAATCATCCACCTGAAAAAAGTACAAGAAGTTATTTTCCACCACAGTCTGAAATGTTGATCATGTTCCATATTTACGAAACAATTTCCAGTTACAACATCCAATCTCATGCAATAAGTATTTGTTCTAGTTGCTATGGAAAAGTTACGGATCTGGTGTTGGAAATCTGGAAAATTTAGATGAATGACAAGCATCCAAAGATCAAAATTAAGCTAAAAAGAAAGTTTGGGGTGAACGCCTGAGCCTCTTAAAGTCAATGGCAAAACTCTCATTGACTTCAATAGAGCCAGGATTTTACCCTTGTTATTATAAGCAAACACTAAGTAGACAGAATCTTTTACACCAATCTAAATGGCCTTTCCAATGAGAATTCTCAAAAAAAAAAATCTAATGTGCAGCTACCTTGTTCAATGTCTTTCAGAGCACATCATACATTTAATTCATATAATTTCTGGTACATCATCTAAGGAAGACATGAAAAGTTTTGTCTGTGCCTTGTAGAGCTGGTCAAAAAATGAAAATTTGTGTGCGTGCAAGTGTGCCAATTTTTCATAAAAAAATGTCTTAAAACTTTTTGACCAAATCTATTGCCTTGTCATTGTAGATACCCAAAGGATCACCATGAATGTTTCTGTGAGCAAAGATTTCTATGAATGCTTTCATCACAATTTCCATTTTTACTGGGGATTGAAACAGCTGTAACACACTATGAAAAAAGAAAAGGAGCACTTGTGGCACCTTAGAGACTAACCAATTTATTTGAGCATAAGCTTTCGTGAGCTACAGCTCACTTCATCGGATGCATCGGATGCGAATACAGACTAACACGGCTGTTACTCTGAAACCTGACACTATGAAAAGTTGGTCACAAGCCATTAACAAGCATTTATGTTTGTACAGGTGTTTCCAAAAAGGGCTTTATAAAGTTAACTTCAACATACTATTGAGGTTTAGTTGATAATGGCATTTCAGGAGAGAAGCAGCCAAGTCTCTTGTGTGGCATCTTGCGGCAATAGCGGGATGCACTGAACTGCTTGCCTCATTGGATTTCCTTCTAGCTTCTTGCTAATACGATGGTAGTCTGGTGTTCTGGACCGTATCACTTTTACTTACAACAAAAATCTCTCAATTTGAGCAACAAAGTCTCACTGCTGCCTAGCTGCACCTTGAATTGCTATTTCAGATAAGTAACTTTCAAAAGCAGCAAAATATTTTGGGTACATGTTAGGACAGGAGCTAGTCTCTTGGGGAATCCCTCCTGCCCTGCTCCCAGCTTCCATTTATCCTGGCCCAAGATTCTTAGAAATTTTGATTTTTATCTAATAGATGGATTGTCCAAACTTAAAATTATCCATTGGGACCTCTTGACACTTCTTAGATGTATTTTATTTTATTACTTAAAAGAATTCCCATTTGTGGCCATTCTGCTTTAAAGAGGCATAGAAAACTGGAACATTCATCTTTCTTCCGTCATGTATGAAGTCTATAAGGCATTTAAAAGTGTGTACACAGATTCATTTGGGAGATATAGATATGCCTAGCTTTCATGTCTGTAGCACAAAAGAGCCAAATCTTCCTTGTATTTTTACAAAAGTGTTTCTAGCTGCACAGGAATCTTTGGAGAATAAATCTTCACGTATGCCTTGGAGAAAGATGATTATCTATTTGTATTAGCTATCCTATCACAAATGTGGGGCTGGTTTTTAATAATTATTGGTATTGTATCTGGATCTGTACCATCTGTGGGAGAATATTTCACCCTAGGGGTGTGAGTGGGTAGCAGAGTTTAAACAGCAGAGTTTAAATACTGAGGGTATGTCTACACTTGCCATTTAAAGCACAAATAGTCCCTTTTTTGCGCAAAAACTGTGGGAGCGTCTACACTTGCCAATGACTTTTTGTGCTGACACTCAGAAGTTTCAAGAGGCATACGGTTCTTACCTGTGATATTTTTGCAGTGATGTGCAAGTGAAGACACGTTCTTCCTGTTTACAAGCTTTGAGCCTCCGCAGGATATTCAACAGTGCCTAGGTGACCACTCTGGCCAGCAGCTCTGCTGCTCAGATGCCAGATAAACAGATATCCACCCCTCCCCCTGTAAAGCCCCGGGAACTTTGAAACTCCCTTCCTCTTTTCTTGGCAAGTACTCACTTATCTGTCCAGGTGACAATGCCTGCTCCACGGCGCAAACGATCCCCTGCTTGGAGCAATGCTGAGCTACTGGAGCTGATCAGTGTTTGGGGAGAGGAAGCTGTGCAGGGACCCAGGATGCCCCACAATCACTCCCCCTCCCCGCCCCCCCCCCCCCCCCCACAAGACCTCTCCTCAAAATGGAGAGAGCTGCACTGTGGGATAGCTGCCTTCAGTGTACTGTTCTCATCGGTGATGGAAATGCTGCAAATGTGAACATGAACTGACGCCTGTGGAAGTAAGTGAGAACACAAACCAGCACTTTTCTTTTACCAGTTCCCTATCACTGGTGAAACTGACAGCACAAAAACTCCGCAAGTGTAGACATAGTCTTAGAGAAAGAGAAAGGAGGCCCATTGTAGTAATTGCCTAACAGCTCACACTTCAGGATCTTTCAGAGACAATGCCAGAGTGAGTAGACTTAATGACTCTGGCCCAATCTCCTTGAAAAGCACCCAAACCAGTCCAACAAGAGCAAACCAGACTTAGAGGCCAAAACACTCATAGGAGGATCTGGGCTTACTAGAACAGTACCAACTGGTTCTGTTCTGCTCCAGTAACTTAAGAGGAAAGCCCACCAACTTGTCTTATAGTGAAGCACCATGGATCTAGGTTCTACAGCAATACAAGTGTCAAATACTAAGTAATAAGCAGCAGATGGAGAGAGAAATTGAGAGAAGAGATGGAAACTGATTTGAAATTACATAGAGTCAAAGAAGCAGAGAGATAAAGGCAGGTTGCTTGGGTGGAGGAAGCTGGGAGTGGGAAGGCTATTACCAATATATTTAAAATTGAAAAATAGTAAGCATAAAAGATAAAGAAGGAATATGCTGTTGTGACATATCTTATAAATTCATTTTTTAAACAGAGAATTAATTTGATGGACTAGACTGGTTTGATTGTGTTAGTGTGGCTACTAAGCAATGAAATTCAGCCTAATGGCTAAGAAGTTCCATATGGAAATTATTTTGCAACATGCAGTAAAGCCTTTTCTAAACAGAATTACATGGGGATTTTTTGGTTGGAGAAAAGCCTACACTTACTGTGCTGCAGCACATGTGGTGAAGATGCTCTATGCCAGCAGGAGAAAGCGCTCTCTCTTCGGCATAAAAAACCCACCCCCATGAATGGCAGAAGCTATGCTGGCGGGAGAAGAGTAATAGTCATTAGCAAGATTTTTAAAATTGACTGTTGGTTTTAGGAATCTCAGTTGAATGCCTAACTTGAGACCCCTTAAAGGGACCTGAAAATCAAGCCTTTTTAAAAATGTTTGAAAAAACCTCAGGCCCCAAAATCACTATTCGCTTTTGAAAATCTTGGCCAATAAGTCCTAATCATGAATTAATCATCCCCCGGCATCTTCTCCCGACAAAAATATTGGTTTAAAAGAACACTCTGATCCTGAAAATGCTTATGAACATGTTTCAAGATAAGGATAAATGTCTGCAGAAACAAGGTCAAAATTGTAGTTTGATGCAAAAATGTATAATATCCAGAAACCACAAAAGTTTCACATTTCTGCTTTATTTCCCCAAAGAATTACAGGTGTGCACATTTTGTAAGCCTTTAAAAAATAAGAAAAAGTACTCCCTTTGTTTGCTACATTTGCCAGAAGCAAAATGTACTTATAATCCTAGATCCTTAACGCTATCATACAAATGATGCCATATTGCATAATTAAATTGTTCTTGATGAGAAAAGGTAACAATATAAATCCAGACATTTGAAGAATTTCCCTTAATAATTAAATTATGCTCATTATTATTTTATAATTAATTGTGCAATTTTTTCCCAAATACAATATACAAAGAATTATTGGCGAAATTATTTTTTCACGGTTTATATAGGTTAGAAAGCCAATTACTCCAAGACTAATCTTGTTTTAAAACAGTATGGGTGAAATCCTAGGCCCATTGAAGTCAAGATTTCATCCTAAAATCTCTAACGAGCCATTCATTTTAAATGGAGTTTTATTAGCAACACCAAGTACACCATTCTCTTAATATACGTTTGTGACTCTATTGACTTGGGAAGTAGCTCATACCAAGATGGGGCACAGATCCCTTCAGGGTCTGATACAGAAGTTCTTGCACATGCAAAATTGCCACTGAAATCAATAGAAATTTCCTACAGAATTGGAGGTTATAGAAGCAATTGTCAAGTCATCACACACACAATTTGCAAGATTTCTGATTAGTTTTTCAGCAAAATTGTTGTCTTCTTATGTTAAGATCTTTTGTGTGAATTAACTGACATTTGGGATAATGTCATGTTTCTTATCAGGAATATTGGATGTTTGTTGTTCTCACAGACAAACTTTAAGGCTAGAAGGGACCATCACGGTCACCTAGTCTAACCCCCTGCATATTGCAGGCCACAGAACCTTACCCACCCACTCTGGGATCAGTTTTCTTTTCTCCTCTGAAGGGGCTCACTATATCATGAGTTGGCAGGAATAATCAAATAGTGACATTTTAAAACCCAAAAGAAATGTAATTCTTCCAGGTCATATGTCTCTGACTATACACTATTTCTAGTCCCCTTCCCCTCCCCAATCACATAACATTAATCTACTGCTTAAATCTGAGCTCTTTGATCTGAGCAGAACTACAATATTAGTTCTGAACAGACATTTTGTCAAAGTCTGTTTTATTGATATCATTTAGGCTTTTATATATATATTTTTTTGTAATCCCTTCTTCAGAAATGGTTAGCATGGACTCTTGAGTCAGTCATTCTGTACATAGCTCAAAAACAATGTTTAATGTCATCCAGTCAGCCTGCTGCAGAAATAAGACAGGACACATGTATCAATCATAGCAAGTTATGGTAATGTCAGATGGTACATCAGTCTTGTGGCATTATATAGAGTGATATGATTGATACCAGAAGGCATAATTAATAACAGCATTAATGACTGGTCTAGGTGTTAAAAAGTGTGAACATGGTAACTAAAATTCCTTCGAAATGTTGTTTGTTTTTAAGTAATAGAAAACAAATCAGGTCCATTAATTTCCATGGATTTGGCCCATAACTTAAAAGAACAGGCATATGGCCCGTACAATGATAGACTATAATGCTATAGACTCATGGAAATCATAGAATATCAGGGCTGGAAGGGACCTCAGTAGGTCATCTAGTCGAACCCCCTGCTCAAAGCAGGACCAGCCTCCAACCAAATGATCCCAGTCCGGGCTTTGTCAAGCCTGACCTTGAAAACCTCTAAGAAAGGAGATTCCACCACCTCCCTAGGTAACCCATTCCAGTGCTTCACCATCCTCCTAGTGAAAACGTTTTTCCTAATATCCAACCTAAACCTCCCCCACTGCAACTTGAGACCATTACTGTCATCTGGTACCACTGAGAACAGTCTAGATCCATCCTCTTTGGAACCCTGCTTCACGTAGTTGAAGACTACTATCAAATCCCCCCCTCATTCTTCTCTTCTGCAGACTAAACAATCCCAGTTCCCTCAGCCTCTCCTCATAAGTCATGTGCTCCAGCCCCCTAATCATTAGCCCCGTAATACTATCTAGTGTAGTATTTACTGCTAGTGGGATCAAGTACTGAAGTAAAGATAGGAATTAGGTATATTAGCAAAAGGAATTCTGCCATCAATGTCAATTCAATAAAGTAAAACAAGCTGGGCTACAGTAACAGTTCCACTGAAAAAAAATCTGACCTAAACACTGATTCCATGTTAGTAAATTTAATAACTATATGATAAAGGGTCCGTTTCGTGCTCTCATTGACGTTAACAAGTTTTGCCATTAGGATGTCACTGCTAGTGTTATTTTAACTTTCATCCCAGTTTGCTGAGTGTTTTGAGTTCTAGCTGTACCCCAAGTCCCACATTCCATTTGTGCATTACAGAACAGAACAGGAGCAGAAGCCAGAGTAAATCTTTGTGCATGGAAAAGGTTCTACTGTTCCTATTGATTTTAAAAGGGCTACTTGCTTCTAAGGTTGAGAACAGAATGAAGTGTGCCCAGGGTATAACTCACTGCAACCATGGTAAACTCACACCCCAATTGTTGAATGTTATCTGCCTCCAATGCCTCCAAATGATGGGAAATTCTGTTCTGACCTCAGTGCATTTGTCATGGTAAGAAACAGGCCTGGTGACATGGGAGTTTGTCCCATCCTTCTGTATCCTCAGCCCATCTTCACGGTTTATTTTTGATTTCTCCTGTACTGTATGTACATATGGCCAAGAGATTTGTCTCTCGCCTCATCAATCTAGAGGCTGCAAGATAAGGGGTGGGGCTGTTTGGTTTTTTGTTGGAATGTTCTGATGCTTCTTTCTTTAGAGCTTCCCCAATGTCCAATGGGACATTTAGCCAATGCCAAAAATCGTCTTAGCATAAAAGTCCTATTTCCAGGGTCTTTGCCCAGCTGGCATCTGGATAAAGCTTTGGTGTCTAGGGATCTCACTGAAAATATTACAGAATCCACTGATGCTTCAGAAACAATGGAGGCTGCTAAGGAGATCTTCCTATTAATTCATTTAGCAGATTAGGCGCTAATCTTGTCCCCCCAGCTTGGTACTACTGAGGATACAGAGGTTAGCACAGCTGACAGCTCAAAATACCTTCTCAGGCATATTTCATTTTTACAGTCCCATGGCTCCTTGGTGGGAAAGAAAGAGTGTCCCTTTGAGAAGACAATTGTATTATCTGCTAAGGATAATACTGCAAGTTAGGAGATCAAAACGTAGCTCTTCTCTTTGGCATTCTGTATAAGGTTAAGGTCTGCCTGTTTAATCTCCAGCCCCTGATGGGGAAAGCCCACTTTGTCTGAATTACAGCCTCTACATCCTCACCCAGGCAACAGCTAATTTTTAGTGACGTCCTACCAAAAAAATGTGTGCCTAGGATTTGCTGTCTCCTCCCGAGACTTCTGAAGCTCCCGTGTGAAAATCACCTTGGCTACCATTGATACAAATATTCCCCAAGCAAAAAAAAAAAACAACTTTTCCTGTCTTTTTGCGTGAACTGATTTCCCCCTACCTCCTTGCAGCACTCCACATGACATGGGGACAGGGATCCTTTCTTAAGGTTTTCTTTTTTTGAAGGGGGGAGGGGTGGACAAAGGTGGGGAGTTATGGGGTGTTTTTGTAAACTTAAATAATGAATTCATCTTGACTTCTATCCACTGGTTTGCCGGTTGCCTCCTTTGTGGCTATAGCAGAACAAGGGGTCAATATCACTATTAGCAGATTTTGAGAAGTATTCCCTTCCCTGCATGAGCTGACAGGGCCATGCCCATAGAAAGAAGAGGCTGGTTTGCTGTATCTGCAATAGATGGGTGGAGGATATCCTGGAAACAAAGCTAGTGTCCCGCAGTCTACAGAAGCAGGGAAGCACCAGGACCCATACTGCCCCCACGCAAGATCCCTGCTTATCCACATGTTATTGCTAGAAAAAGTTATCCCATTACCATTGGTGGAACTGTGGTGGGTGGTCATTAGTCACAAGCCTGTGTCCTCTTACAAAAGCGAAGGGACAATTACTGGATACCTCCTCTCCAATGTATTTCTACTAGCTTTATTACTGGAGATGAAGGTTGCAAGTGAGGGTTCTTCTTGTGCATTCCTAATCAGGAAGACTTGCTTTGGTATCTTGCATACAAGGGACGTAGCCACAGTAGGGTTGCCTACTTTCTAATTTCACAAAACACCCCTTTCCTGGCCCTTTCTAATTTCACCAAACACCCCTTCCCTGCCCCTTTCCCAAGGCCCCACCCCTTCTCACTCCATCCCCCCTCCCTCCATCGCTTGCTCCCCCCACCCTCACTCACTTTCACTGGGCTGGGGCAGGGGGTTGGGGTGTGGGAAGGGAGTGAGGGTTCCGGCTGGGTGTGCGGGCTCTGGGGTGAGGCCGAGGATGAGGGGTTTGGGAAGCAGGAGGGGGATGGGGAGGGGCCTGGGGGGGTGCGGGCTTTGGGAGGAAGTTTGGGGGAGAAAACCTTTTGTAGTGATAATCAAGGTGGGCCATTTCCAGCAGTTAACAGGAACCTCTGAGGAGCAGTGGGGGGGTGGGGTGGGGGAATAAACATGGGGAAATAGTTTTACTTTGTGTAATGACACATCCATTCCCAGCCTCTATTCCAGCCTAAGTTAATTGTATCCAGTTTGCAAATTAATTCCAATTCAGCAGTCTCTCGTTGGAGTCTGTTTTTGAAGTCTTTTTGTTTTAATATTGCGACCTTTAGGTCTGAGATCGAGTGACCAGAGAGACTGAAGTATTCTCCGACAGGTTTATGAATGCTGCTCCTCGGACGTTTCCGTTAACTGCTGGAAATGGCCCACCTTGATTATCACTACAAAAGGTTTTCTCCCCCCGCCCACCCCGCTCTCCTGCTGGTAATAGCTCATCTTAAGTGATCACTCTCCTTACAGTGTGTATGATAACACCCATTTTTTCATGTTCTGTGTGATATAAATCTCCTCACTGTATTTTCCACTGAATGCATCCGATGAAGTGAGCTGTAGCTCAAGAAAGCTTATGCTCAAATAAATTGGTTAGTCTCTAAGGTGCCACTAGTACTCTTTTTCTTTTTGCGAATACAAACTAACACGGCTGCTACTCTGAAACCATTCAAGGTAGAAATTCTGTTATTGCCTGCTGGTTAGCTTGAAAGCAGAGAAGTTAAGTGACTCTCTCAAGATCACAAAGGGAGCCTTAAATAATTCTGGTTTAGCCAACTCATAAATATGTACATCTTTTCAACCCTTCTGATAAGTTAGTCCCTCCTATTCCGACCCAGCTCAAGTTAACAGATATTGGTCCTGCTATTTATTTTCCTTTAATAGATTGTAAAATGAGAACCTTTTTGTATGTTCTAGTTTGAAAGAATACCTTGCTTGCTCACAAGGGTGAAAGTAAGTTAGAGGATTTACCGATACGCCGGAGTCGTGATCGGGGGTGTGGCCTCAACCGGAAGAGGTGTGACCTTAACCGGAAGAGGCAGCGCCTTAAATCCCCGGGCCCTTTAAATCTTGATTTAAAGGGCCAGGGCTACAGCTGCGGTAGTGGCGGCTGGGAGCCTAGGGCCCTTTAAATCACCCCCGAGCTACCAGCTGCAGAGGCGGCTCGGGGGCAATTTAAAGGGCCCAGGGCTCCAGCTGCCACTACCGCAGCAAAGCCCCAGGCCCTTTAAACACTGAGGAGCCCTGGGGGCTCCTGGCTGCCACCGCTACCCCAGGGCTTTGGGCTCTGGAAGAGCTTTAAAGGGCCTGGGGCTCTGCTGTGGTAGCGACTGCTGGAGCCCCGAGCCTTTTAAATCCCCGCCTGAGCCCTGCCGCCCTAACCCAGGGCTCGGGCAGCAGGGCTCAGAAGGGGATTTAAAGTGCTCTGGGGCAGTAGCGGGGGCTGGAGCTCTGGGGCCCTTTAAGTCCCCACCAGAGCCCCGCCGCCACTACCCCAGGGCTCAGGCAGCAGGGCTCAGGTGGGGATTTAAAGGGCCCCGGGGGAATAGCAGTGGCTGGAGCTCCGGGGCCCTTTAAATCCCTGCCTGAGCCCTGCTGCCTGAGCCCTGGGGTAGCGGCGGTGGGGATTTAAAGGGCTGGGGCAGTAGCGGGGGCTGGAGCTCTGAGGCCCTTTAAATCCCCACGACAGCCCTGCCGCCGCTACCCCAGGGCGTTAAATTGCCTTCTGGGAAAGCTGGTCCCGGTACTGCACACCGGCTCTTACCGGTACCCGTACCAGGGCGTACCGGCTTACTTTAACCTCTGCTTGCTCACATCCTTATGACTTCCTGAAGAAACACAAAAAAGGGGGGTCTGACAGAATGTTGAGTGCTTGGAGTAGAGACATCTCCACCTCTCCCACCAAAAAGGATCCAGAAAGCTGAAAGGGTGTGGATGAACTGATATGTATTGGTGGAGGGATTTGGATATTGTAAATGTTGCTGGTGTTTACAAGCAAGGTCTAAAAGGGGTCTGCGTTCATGGACGAGGTGGGGGTACAGCAGCCATGCCCAGTCACAAGATGTTGTTTTGAGACACGGTAGATCTATGGCTAATTACTGTATGCAGCAAGAAACCATTAGGCAGATATTACAATGTTTAAAATAAATCTGCATTTACTAATTACTGTAAAGTGGCTTAAGTCAGTATCTGTAATCATTGGTCCATGTAAAAAGTAGTGCAGAAATAAGCTTTTTTCTTCCTACTAGAGAACTAAAGAGCTGCTGAGTTTAAAATCTCTTGTTTTAGCTCTACAATTTCAGGTTTTATAGAATAACCCACCTTTCCTTTAAGTGTGTGACAGTTTCCATTTCTCATCCCTGTAAAGGCCAAGATTTTAAAAATGTCTTGAAAGAATGGGTGCCTCCTGTCACTGTACTACATTAAAGTGAAGGAGGGAACTTACATGAGCACCAGCTGGTCTGGGTAGACCTAGCTGGCGTGAACACATTTGTGCACTTTAGAAATCGCACCCCGTCATGGATATTGTTCTGTGTAGACAAGCCCATACATTATAAGGCCAAAGGAATCCTCTGCTCTGACCTCCTGCATAACACAAACTATAGAAATGAATTCAGGGAAGTGCTGCTTAAACTAGAGCGTAGCTTCAGCAGCCTGCCAAGTTGCTTAGGTAAGAAGAAAAAAGACACTGCTTCTCCTATATGAGCCAGCTAACTGAAGAATGCCTCCTTTTTGTTTGTTCTAGCTTTAATGAGTATCAGATGGAGAACCTTCCCTCCATAAGGGTAGCATGGGCAATTTCTCCAAACCAAGACAGCTCTTCTCCTTGCTTCCCCAAAGACCTCTTAACCTTGCCTGTCTACCAGTCAATAGTGCAGATGGCATACATCCCAGCATGTCACTTTCAGAGCAGTAGGAGTAGGAGGAACAGGATAAAATTATGAGAAAAATTCTCTAGGGCTATCTAGGAAGAACTCCCTGACAGGGAGGTGCATTAGACTGTAACAACCTCCTGGGGGAAGTGTGGGAAACCCCATCTCAAGACTTTAAAAAAATACACTGGAACAGACAAACAAAACTAGAAAATACATTGTTGGGAACAATCCTGCATTGGCCAAGAAATGGATATGATCTATGGTTCTCTGATAAAGAGGAGATGTAACTCCAAAAATATGAGCAGCATAGCCTCAGATTTTTAGGAATAAAATATAATTCCAATTTTGCAAGCATGTGTCTGGAAGTACCCATTAGTTGCTGTCAAGTTAATACTGCAGATGTTATGTTAGTAGATTTCATGTTTGTTTAATGAGCAGCTAGGAAAGATTATTATATATATCTGATGTGTGTCAAAATTCTTGTCAGGAATTGAACACCATTTGACTGTCTCTTGGAGTGGTTAGAACGGTTTGAGAGTTCTGGGAGAATTCTGTTGCAATCCATTTGGTACTGTGGCACAAGAAGAGAAATAATGGAGAGCTATCAGTACTAAATAAAATCAAACAGTGTTAATACGGGTTCTCTTTTTTATTTGCTGATCAGTATGTCTGTCTCAACTCCAGTTGAAGACCTATTTATATCTATTATCACTTTTCTCTCAGCAGAGAATCACTTGAATTTCTGCTCTTTTTGTTGATCTGAAATTACTAAATGTTAAACCATGTTGGGGCTTGAAATTCACTATTCCCTGAAGAATATATCAGTGCATTCAGCCATAAGAAATCATTGACATACTAACTTAGAAACAAGAATGCTACAGGGAAAATAAAAGTTGACTTAATTATTTGCTTCATAAAGTACATCAAGGATTACAGATCAAGTGGTTGTTTCAGTCAGTATGCTGACAGAACACCATTTGTTACTCATCACACTTTCTTTCCCATTATATTTCCTCTTAAATCATTAGATTCATCCAGAGACTGTTAATAAGATCTATTTGTGACCCAGAAACAGCAGCTGCCTCACTGAAGATGCAAGAATAACTCAAATCATTTTAAAAATGTTTATGTACCCTTCTATAGATCAAAACAACACTGTGGCCTCGATTTGCAAACCTGGGCACTTTGACCTTACAAAAAATTGTGATACAATATGACTATAGGAAATTATATCTTTATGTTCTATATCTATTTTCAACTAGTGGCTTCCACATCAAATCTGCTCAGCCATACGAAAACTTTTTTTAAAGATGTAACTTAACAATTAAGTCTCTACCGTGTAAGTATCTGAAATTCAAGGTCTTTTTTCATCCCCCTAATAAGAAATAGGGCAATGGTTCCCAAACTTTAACAACCTGTGAACCCCTTTCTCTAAAATGTCAAGTCTCGCAAACCCCCTCCCAGGGATTTTAGAGCTGACAGCTCTAAAAGGTTTTCTCTTCCCTTTTGTGACATCTAAATAGTGACCGTCTAAGAAAGGCCCCAATGCATATTTTCTAGGTGAGGCTTAATATAAATTCTATTCAGATAATGGTATTGATGCCAGTCAAACACTCAGAAAACTTAGAATGTGTGCAGAGATTCCTATAAATCAAGTAAAATTAAACCAAAGATTCTATATCATCTATAATCATGATTATCAGATTCAAAAATACTGATGCAAATAAAGAAAAATGCCAGTGATATTAAACTAAACAGTATGACAGTTATAGCAGTGTTTGGGCTGCCATTTCAAAAGTTTGTATTAATTTCTCCCACTACACATATACACTTCCTTCTTTAAACTCAGAATGATGTTAAGATAATGTCTGTAGAAAGTAATGGAGGAACTAATTCAGAGTCACATCTACAAGTATGGCAGAGATTGTAGGTAATACACTGATCCTTGAAGGGAGGAGCACAGGTTGCAGGAGGGAAAAGTTTGGAGGAAACCCCAGCACATCAGTCTGTTTGCACATGGCTGGAATGTTAGCTGGAGGTGCAGCATCTCTGTAAATACTTTTCTGAATAAGAAACAGTTTAGTTTGAGAAATACAGAGTCCTCTCATCTTATTACTGAGCATGCATTACATGAACTAGATACTGTCTATATTTATTACTAAATTCTCTTGGGTGCTAGTAGGATTTTAGACCTAGAATTACTGGTCTTTATACTGTACCCCAGAAGTACAGTATAAAAAGTGTCAGTGATTATGGGGTTTTTTTATATACACATTTTTTAAAAGGACACATTGGTACTTAGAGTTGGTCAAATTATTGATTACAAATATTTTTTTGCAAATTTCACCCTTTTATAGTTTATAGACTCTTTTTTTGTTAATTAATCCTAGTCAAATTCAACATTTCATGCAAAACAGTCTGAAAATTGTTCAAACTATCCAGCAAATAGTTAAAAAAAATGACTATTGGCAGGAACCAGGACTACTCACCCAAGTCATAGGGTACTATTGTTTCTGCTTCCTGATTGGACAAGAGCACTTTCAGACCCTGATTCAGAAAAGCATGTAGACATATTTTGCTGATTTGAGGCCTAGAAGTATTTCTGACTGATGGGACTAGACCCGCCCCCACCATATTCCCAAATTCACAGTACATTGCTGGGTATGAACCAAACAAATTTAGTTTGTCATTACAATTTTCAAAAGGGTGAAAAATACAGAAGAAACGATATCTAAAATAAAAATATGCCTGCTGGTAATATTTCATCCACTCAGTTATTGTTGGACTACATGTGTCATCTTACTATTTGTTTTGTAAATGTTATAATAACTCTTGAACAGACAGCCATTCTCTACCCTCAGAATTGAAGATAAATTATAATAGTATTAAATCACATAACCAAAAAATGTGACTATTTTAGAGTGTAGTTTTCCGTATTGATACACAATTACAGATTTATGAAAGTTAAAAATAGCAGAGACCTAATATGGTCCTATCCACCTTTAAAAAAAATACTAGAGTCCTGCAACAAAACCAGAGCTAAGCCAATGGGATTTTTGACCAAGTAAGGACATCAGGACTAGCCCCTTCACTAGTCCAAACCTTGTCACTTCAGAATTGTTCCACACTCTATATCTGCTAATGTTTTGTCCAGTCTATTTTTAAATATTCAAAACCCCAAAAGATTAGGCTTTCACCAATAATCTAGGGAGCCTGTACCATAATCTCTCTATTTAAATGTTTATATTTGTCATCACCTTGATATATGAGCACCTCACAATAACTGTATCGGAGTTAAGTAATGGAGCAGGTAGAAATTTATCAACAAAAGCTTTTGGTTGAAAATTGCCTTCGTTCTAACTTTTTTTTGGTTAAAATTTTTTTAAATATTCTCCCCACCCCCATTTTTTAATTGAAAAACATATCAAAAGGGTTACAGAAATTTTTTGTTTATACAAAACCTGCTTTTCAGGTAATGAAAAGTTTCAGTAACATTAAATACAAATTGTCTAAAAACACCTTGCCATAAATATAAAGGGAAGGGTAACCACCTTTCTGTATGCAGTGCTATACAATGCCTCCTGGACAGAGGCAAAATCCTTTCACCTGTAAAGGGTTAAGAATCTAAGGTAAGCCCGCTGGCACCTGACCCAAAATGGCCAATGAGGGGACAAGATTCTTTCAAATCTGGAGGAGGGGGAACAAAGGGCTTGGGCTGTCTGTGTGATGCTTTTGCCAGGAACAGATCAGGAATGCAAGCCTTACAACTCCTGTAAAGTTAGTAAGTAATATAGCTAGAAAATGCGTTAGATTTTCTTTTGTTTAATGGCTTGTGTCAAGGTTCCTTCCCCACTCTGAACTCTAGGGTACAGATGTGGGGACCTGCATGAAAACCTCCTAAGCTTACTTTTACCAGCTTAGGTTAAAACTTCCCCAAGGTAAAAAATTATTTTACCCTTGGATTTCCACTGCCACCACCAAACTTTATCTGGGTTTACTGGGAAACGTAGTTTGGACACGTCTTTCCCCCCAAAATCCTCCCAACCCTTGCACCCCACTTCCTGGGGAAGGTTTGGTAAAAATCCTCACCAATGTGCATAGGTGACCACAGATCCAAACCCTTGGATCTTAGAACAATGAAAAAACATTCAGTTTTCTTACAAGAAGACTTTTAATAGAAGTAAAGGAATCACCTCTGTAAAATCAGGATGGTAGATACCTTACAGGGTAATTAGATTCAAAACATAGAGAATCCCTCTAGGCAAAACCTTAAATTACACAAAAGACACACAGACAGGAATATTCATTCTATTCAGCACAGCTATTTTCTCAGCCATTTAAAGAAATCATAATCTAACACATACCTAGCTAGATTACTTACTAAGTTCTAAGACTCCATTCCTGTTCTGTCCCCGGCCAAAGCATCATACAGACAGACACAGACCCTTTGTTTTTCTCCCTCCTCCCAGCTTTTGAAAGTATATTGTCTCCTCATTGGTCATTTTGGTCAGGTGCCACTGAGGTTACCTTTAGCTTCTTAACCCTTTACAGGTAAGAGGATTTTACCCCTGGCCAGGAGGGATTTTAAAGGGGTTTACCCTTCCCTTTATATTTATGACAGCTTGTAAAATAAGCTGTGCTGGAGGGATGTGTATTCCTGTTTTTGTGACTTTTTGTAACTTAAGGTTTTGCCTAGAGAGAGTCTCTATGTTTTGAATCTGATTACCCTGTGAGGTATTTACCATCCTGATTTTACAGAGGTGATTCTTTTACCTTTTCTTTAATTATAATTCTTCTTTTAAGAACCTGATTGCTTTTTCATTGTTCTTAAGATCCCAGGGTTTGGGTCTGTGTTCACCTGTACCAATTGGTGAGGATTATCAAGCCTTCCCCAGGAAAGGAAGTGTAGGGCTTGGGGGGCGGTATTTGGGGGGAAGACGTCTCCAAGTGGTCTCTTTCCCTGTTCTTTGTTTAAAATGCTTGGTGGTGGCAGCATACTGTTCAAGGACAAGGCAAAGTTTGTACCTTGGGGAAGTTTTTAACCTAAGCTGGTAAGAATAAGCTTAGGGGGTCTTTCATGCAGGTCCCCACATCTGTACCCGAGAATTCAGAGTGGGAAAGGAACGTTGACACACCTCCACAAAAATTAGAAAGAAAATTTAAAAGTGAGAGTTTTTCAAACCCGGTGGAGTAAAAACAACTTCAAAATTTTGTTCCACAATTTTTTCATTTTTGACCAGGTCTAATAAAATAGATCCTTCTTTGGTTCATTCCCACTTTTCCACAAATACATGTTAAGATATTTTTCTTCCTCTCCGCCCCACCTATCGTTCTCTTTTTTTCCTTTTCTTGTGGCATATCTATATTGAGAAGAAGTGGTTTTACATTTCAATCCTGAATGTTGTAAGCTCAGCTCTCATGGCAACAAGGATACTGGATGAGGAAGAGACTAGAGATGGGTTTGAACCAGACCCCTGTATCAAAGATCCCATCCAAATTTTGTGAAAGTACAGATCCTCCATTGGTGATTCATACACATAGCACAGCAGTAAAACAAATTACATTATTGCTAACTATCAGCATTCAAAATCATGAGGTCAAACCCATCAAAAGTCATTAGATTTGTGAAAATAGGTTTGGGCTTCTTTTTCTTTGCCATGGGCTTTTAGGGTACACTTGGGTCATATTTTCAAGCTTTCCTATGTAACCACAAGGACTAAAAGCTTAAGGCTTGTCTACACAGCAAGTTACTGTGCTTCAAGCTGGTGCACTGTAGATTCACACCCTGGCTTGCAGTGCATTAATTGGCCATATACACAAGACTTCCTTTTTAATGAAAGCTGAGATTTTTAGTACTTAACGAGGTGAGGCCTTGAGGGAAAATATATCACAAGTCTTGTGATATAGTTACAAGAATAGGCAATGCCATAATTTATGCTATAGCTGCACTTCTATGCACTTGTGCTTAGAACATGTCCATGAATTCTCATATTTCAAACAAAGCTATTTCATGTTAATACCAGACTGAAGCCTCTTTACTGCTCAATCCTCATCTCAAAATATAAAAGATGATAGGAAGTGCCAAGGTCTATCATTCCCCATCCATTTCATAATGAAATTGACCATTTCATTGGCCTAACAAAATTAAATATCCTTTTATGCATCTCAGATGAAGTCCACGAAAACTTGCCCATTAAAAGTTCAGTCTCCATTTAACCATGTGCTTTATGCTTACGTGTGGGATATTGTCAGAGGCCTACAGGCATGAAATGCCCACCTCCAGTGGAAAATTCCAGCTAACTTGCTTAAGGGCAGAATTTACCATCCCCACACCAGTAACTACAATACAATGAACTTTCAGCTTCCACAGAACTCTCTCCAAGAATAGATATTTACTTTTAATGGCAGACTAAAGTTACACTGTTCTGTTAAAGGCATACAATGAGTCAGTGAAAGTCTATACAAGAAGATTTGACAATTTCACTGAATCATGAAACCAAAGGAGGGAGGGAAATGCTGTGGCAATGTGTGGGCTTAAACAAGTTCAAATGGGTTATCACAAATACATGCTGGAAATAGAAAATAAAGTTAGCAAGGAATTTATTTTCAGCATGTACTTGAGATAACTCTTGTTCCAATTACTATCTCATCACTCTTCACACGATATTGCAGAATTTCCCTCCTTCGCATTAGCATTTTCTTGACAAAGATATTTGATCTTCAACTCCATACTTCTAAGCTCTTTAATGTATAAATTCAGACACCGTGCACTGTTGTATTTGCAAAATGAATTATTAGAATGGAAGAAACTTCAAGGAGGGTCCCACTTCTCACAGATTACTTGACCATAATCTGTTAAGATATTTTTCTTCCTCTCCGCCCCACCTATCGTTCTCTTTTTTTCCTTTTCTTGTGGCAAAAGGTTTAGGTCAAATATTCAGTCATAACGTATAAGAACTATTTCCCTTTACCTGTGGTACCAGACTTTGGTTATCAACTGATGGTAAAATATACAAAATAATAAATGAATGTTGATCATAAAATTAGTGGGATATGGTCTTCAGGAGTTTTCCAAGAGTATGTTCATGGCTTGAAGTAAAGGACCATTTAGATAGCTTGTACCACCAAGGAGGATTTCTCCATCTTGTAATTGTTTATCTACATACATAACTAGCCTTTATATAATTGCTAAAAAAAAAAAGCTATCAAGGAAATATTTACTACTCTATTTTTTTAGAGTTCTGCAAATAACTGATATTTTGATTCACCCACCATTCCAATTTTTAAAAAATATTTAGGGGTTGATCAAAAACAATTTTTGAAATATTTTTAGAGAATTAAATGTTTTAGGTCAAACAAAACATTTAGTTTGACCCAAAATGAAATATTTCTTTTCAACTTTTTAAAAATTTGGTTTAATAAAAGTAAATTTTGAAACAAAATGTCACTTCCAATCAAAAATCAAAACGCTTCATTTCAAAAATGTCAAAATGAAACATTTTGGGGAATTTTTTTAGGGTTCCCTCTGCCCTCAACCAAAATGGCAAAGCTGACATGAATTCACAAAATGCTTCAGTCAGTCTGCATTTTTTGGTGAAAAAAGTTCACCCTGCTCTAGTAGTTTTTCCTCTTGTTTTTTTCATGCCAGTAACAGGACTGGAACCTGGTTATCCTGACTTTCCACGTGAGAATCCCTCTCAAAATGGGAAAATGTTGCTATCTATTGTTTAATCACATGAATCCTTTGTAGCACACTTCTATGCTGTTATTTTAGTTGTATAATTCAGTCTTTCCTTATGGTACTTTTTCTTCTCACTCTGATGTCTCCTTTTGTCATGGCACTGGCTTATCTATGTTTTAACACCTCCTAAACCATAACAGTAGTAGAGCAAGACCTTTGATTAACCATCCATCGCTAGGGTTTCTGCCTCCTTGAAGTTTCTTCAGTCCATAATATTTTCTGACATTGTTAAAAGGTTAAACCTCTACCTCTCTTGATGACCCTGACTAATGTTGAAGCAGTCACATAATACTATACAACTAATTGCTAATGTGGAAACACAATATCATTAAATACATGACATGATGACAGCCATCCAACACAAACAAAAACAAAAAGGTGGAACCAGCCATGACAGAACACCACCTCCAGGAGAAATCAAGACACCTACAACATGTACACTATACAACACCCCAACATCACTATTATTCCTAACTAGAACTGAAGTATCTGTACTGTGCAAGGGGCTGAAAATCTTCACCACCACAGAACCGGACACCTTACTAACATGTGGAGAACTAGGAGAATTCTTCTGCTGACTCCACCTTAAGGAATTCTTTCACAACAAAAATGGCACCACACACAACCACCACAGTCCACCAACAGTCAAAAGAAAAAACAAACTATCATCTGATTGGTAACCCTTCAACAGACAAACCCACCACACTGGATTAGTACATCTGTTGCTTCAGGTGAAAAAAAAATGCTGAGAAATCCTCTACAAATAGTACGTCCACCACAATCTCTCTACCACTGAGAGGATAGCTACACAGTCCCTGCAATCCAACCACCAGATAGTGATGAAACCAGCAGACAAAGGAGATTCTATCATAGTCTTTAATCATGATGACTATATCAACCAGGTGAACAGTCAACTCTGACAACACATACTATAAAGAACCAGAAGACCCCACGCCACAATTCATACAGGAATGTAAAGATGCCATCAAATCCTCCCCCAACCAACTCCAAGAAAGAAAAACTACAACCTCATCTCCCATGAACCCACCCCCAGGGACCTTCTACATGCTTCCTGTGATACACAAATAAGGGAACCCTGGCAGACCCATCATATCTCACCATGGCACCCTTACTGAAGGAATATCAGGATTAAGAAACCATCTTCAAACCACTCACCACACAAAGGGCCAGCTTCCTCCAAGCCCATACCAACTTCTTCCAGAAAATCCACAACATTCACAACCTCCCACAGAACACTGTACTTGCACCAGGGATGTCCTCTCCCTTTACACCAACATCCATGACTATGATGGCATCATTACCTGCTTCAAATACCTACAAGATAATTTACAGTGCTCAGAATCCACTCATCCTCATGCACAACAACAACTACATTTAACAGCAGTTGATCCAAACTATGGGAACAGCCATGGAGACTAGGATGGCTTCCCAGTATGCCAACATCTTCATGGGACACCTCAAGGAAGAATTTCTGGGGAAATGCGCCATGAAATCAACAATATAGCCAAGGTACATCAATGATATTTTCATCCTCTGGACACAAGACAAACTCCCTCAAAGATTTCCACCACAACTTCAAAAACCACCCATCCATCAAACTCTCTCTAGAACTCTCCCACACCAGCATCAACTTCCTGGACACCACGATTAACTTAAACAATGGAGCCCTACAAACGACTATATAAACCCACCAATTATGATTTTGGTTGGCCATATGTTTAAGTTAGCATTATTAAGAAATGCTTGAAGCAGTTTTCTGGTTTGTAGGCAAAAGGTTATTAGGGTAACTCACTTCACTACAAAAAGAAGGATTCTGGGTGGACTCCTCCTGAAGGTCGAAACAACAGACTGGACTTCTACATAGAGTGCTTCCGCCAACGTGCACTGGCTGAAATTTGTGGAAAAGCAGCATCACTTGCCCCATAACCTCAGCCGTGCTGAACACAATGCCATCCACAGCCTCAGAAACAACTCTGACACCATAATCAAAAAGGCTGACAAAGGAGGTGCTGTCGTCATCATGAATAGGTCGGAATATGAACAAGAGGCTGCTAGGCAGCTCTCCAACACCACTTTCTACAAGCCATTACCCTATGATCCCACTAAGGGTTACCAAAAGAAACTACAGCATTTGCTCAAGAAACTCCCTGAAAAAGCACAAGAACAAATCCGCACAGACACACCCCTGGAGCCCCGACCTGGGCTATTCTATCTGCTACCCAAGATCCATAAACCTGGAAATCCTGGGCACCCCATCATCTCAGGCATTGGCACCCTGACAGCAGGATTCTCTGGCTATGTAGACTCCCTCCTCAGGCCCTACGCTACCAGCACTCCCAGCTATCTTCGAGACACCACTGACTTCCTGAGGAAACTACAATCCATCAGTGATCTTCCTGAAAACACCATCCTAGCCACTATGGATGTAGAAGCCCTCTACACCAACATTCCACACAAAGATGGACTACAAGCCATCAGGAACAGTATCCCCGATAATGTCACGGCAAACCTGGTGGCTGAACTTTGTGACTTTGTCCTCATCCATAACTATTTCACATTTGGGGACAATGTATACCTTCAAATCAGCGGCACTGCTATGGGTACCCGCATGGCCCCACAGTATGTCAACATTTTTATGGCCGACTTAGAACAACCCTTCCTCAGCTCTCGTCCCCTAATGCCCCTACTCTACTTGCGCTACATTGATGACATTTTCATCATCTGGACCCATGGAAAAGAAGCCCTTGAGGAATTCCACCATGATTTCAACAATTTCCATCCCACCGTCAACCTCAGCCTGGACCAGTCCACACAAGAGATCCACTTCCTGGACACTACGGTGCTAATAAGCGATGGTCACATAAACACCACCCTATACCGGAAACCTACTGACCGCTATTCCTACCGACATGCCTCCAGCTTTTACCCAGACCACACCACACGATCCATTGTCTACAGCCAAGCTCTATGTTACAACCGCATTTGCTCCAACCCCTCAGACAGAGACAAACACCTACAAGATCTCTATCAAGCATTCTTACAACTACAATACCCACCTGCTGAAGTGAAGAAACAGATCAACAGAGCCAGAAGAGAACCCAGAAGTTACCTACTACAGGACAGGCCCAACAAAGAAAATAACAGAACACCACTAGCCATCACCTTCAGCCCCCAACTAAAATCTCTCCAACGCATCATCAAGGATCTACAACCTATCCTGAAGGATGACCCACCACTCTCACAGATCTTGGGAGACAGGCCAGTCCTTGCCTACAGACAGCCCCCCAACCTGAAGCAAATACTCACCAGCAACCACACACCACACAACAGAACCACTAACCCAGGAACCTATCCTTGCAACAAAGCCCCTTGCCAACTGTGTCCACATATCTATTCAGGGGACACCATCGTAGGGCCTAATCACATTAGCCACACTATCAGAGGCTCATTTACCTGCGCATCTACCAATGTGATATATGCCATCATGTGCCAGCAATGCCCCTCTGCCAAGTACATTGGTCAAACTGGACAGTCTCTACGTAAAAGAATAAATGGACACAAATCAGATGTCAAGAATTATAACATTCAAAAACCAGTCACAGAACACTTCAATCTCTCTGGTCACTCGCTTACAGACCTAAAAGTGGCAATTCTTCAACAAAGAAACTTCAAAAACAGACTCCAACGAGAGACTGCTGAATTGGAATTAATTTGCCAACTGGATACAATTAACTTAGGCTTGAATAGAGACTGGGAGTGGATGGGTCATTACACAAAGTAAGACTATTTCCCCATGTTTATTAGCCCAATTGATTAGATTAAAAAAGGCATACTTCCTTAACTTTCCTGTGAAGTGTTGAAGTAATATGTGTAAACATTATAAACCTTATAAATTCAATTACTTATTAGAGTAATTAGTGAGCCAGCTAAACTGAGCCATCGATTTATTGATTGAAATTCAACTGTAATTCTGAATTGATCTTTGCATTGTGTTCTATTTGATTGATTTAGGAGAATTGGAAATAATATATATATTGTTTAAACTTATATTTGCTTTATATTTGTTTATTCTTTTAATAAATTCATAACTCTCTAAACTGGTTCCTCTCTCAAACCATCAGTACAGGAAAACAACTTATGTAGAGGTAAAGGTAAGCACACTGAGTTGTTCTTAGATCCATATTTTAATTATTTGATTAAAGTCCTATTAAATTACACTGTAGAGAAATTTAAAGGGTATCAATACTGATACTGCTAGAGCTCAACCTTAACTGTGGGCTGACTGGATGAAAGAAGAGAGAGATGGAGTCCAAGACCCATAGAAATAAACGCTATAAACTTTGGACAAGGCTGGTCAAGTCAATGGGCCCCAGGAAGAGTTGAGTTCCTGATAACAGGTCAGCATTGCACAATCCAAGCTTTAAACAAAACATTTAGGTTTGATGCGAAACAGCATCTTGACTGTTTTCTGCCCTTGCTTTCCACACTGAACTAATGTACATCTAATCATGTGTGTGTGCAATACAGATGCAGTGTGACTCAACCATTACTTTTGGGGGTTTCTGTTTAAACATAAAGATAAGTCATTTGAAATAACTTTTAAAAAAATCCAAACAAAAGCCGGAAATTAAACGTAATATTGCAAATACTGAGGCCTTCTTCTTTAAGTAACATTGGTCAAGTTTTCAAGGTTCACCACGGAGGCTATACATTGTCAGCAACTTCTTTTCCGAGATTACTGTAGAACTTCCCACTTTGTCATTTTCACACCTTGGTGTAGAAAAACTTCAGAAAACAAGTTTACCAACTTCCTTCCTTTTTAGGAGCATGGCACAGCAGGAAGCATCTCAAAATCATACTAGCAGCCTCCCACCCTTGGGATGAGGTATTTTACCCTGGTATCCAGTAGTGTGCACTAATGAAAGTATAACTTGCAGGAATGAAAGCTCAGCATCAGCAACTCAGTATTTTCGTGACTAAAAATTAGTTCTAGAAATATTATTTCTGAAGAGGTTGTTCTTTTCCTCTGTGGGTGACCAGCTTAGCCTCTTTGCATAAGCAGAAAGGCAACGAGTAATTCCCCACAAATCATCAGTTGCACGCTTGTTCAGAAAGACTTTGTGGCAGTAGCAGTGCAAAAGTGGTCAACATTAAAAAAATTGTATACGTTAACGCATAGTGGTATCTGATTTTACTTTTCACTAGACTTAGAACAGAAAATAGCTTTTCTTCACAAATGTTTTTAATGCCAACCACTATCACTTTTAGAGATGAGAATTAGCCAGCTAACACCATGTACACCAGATACATTTAACACACACAAAAAGTCTTAGTGTATAAAAGAATAATTTTGCTGCTGCTGTTACATGCTAGAGTTAAAGAGAAATATGTTTTCAAAGTCAAAATAAAGCAGAAAAAATGGAAGACATTTATCAGCAGCAACCTTTATTATTAATTATTAGTCTAAATTCTGTTAGATGTTGAACTACTTCTGAGAAATTTAATTTTGCCCATGTTTTCCTACTGGACAGAAGCACAAACAGGTTAGTGAGATTAAGTATTTTGTATAAAGATAATCCCATATTATCCAATAACTAAAATGTACACATCTCATCAGTAAGGATTTAACCTTGTGCTATCCAAAAGCCTTAGCAAAATAATTTGTGAAAAGTAGGATTTTTCATTAAAAATGTCATAGTCATTTATTTATTTATTCATATTTATTTCATTTAGTATGCCCACTGAAAATCACTCAAATGGGTTTAATTCTGCCCACTGCAGAACCGAACAGTCTGTTAAACAAATTGCAGACAAAAATAATTTGCAAGATTTATCCTGAATACATGATAAATTGTTCTAACTACAGGGTCTTGAGAATAAAGGTTGCCAAAGCCATTTCCGTCACAACAAATATTGCAGTTGAAATTGCTTATGCTTTGTCTCAGCCCCAAAACAGAATTCTTTTGGAAAGTTTCAGCAAAATCTACTGAGCTCATATTTAGCCATATTAGCTGCTAATAAATAAATAAAAAATTGGACCAACATAATTTGTCTATTACTGTATTTCCAGTATGCATTTTTCTAATTAGTATAGGAAATACTCTACATTTCACAGCTACATTATATGGTATGGTGTTAAACAATAATTTTGTTGTGATGTTTTTGTTTGCTTTTATTTTATTTTATTTAAACACTGGCCACTGCATTATGCATTCTGCATACTGTATTATGGGGAGCTATAACAAAAGTGGTACATTTTTCTGTTTTGAAAAAGTGGTAAGACATCTTTTCACACTTCCATAATTAAGAATGGCTTACTGTTGAAAGTTCAGTTTTGACATAGTTTAACTGAAATGATGATTGAGAATGCTCATGATATGTTTGAGAGTAGCTCATTTAGAAACAAGAAAGGTGATACAAGAATTTAAGTACATTATTTTTTGCTGGTTTGCAGTGATAGATCACCTAATGTTTGCAAGGGACTTAATCCTCAGGTTCTAAGCCCTCTGCCCCTGATCTAGCAAAGCACTTAAAACAAATACATATTAACCTTAACCAGTAGGGACTCACTGGGAACTTCAGTGGGACTGTTCATGCACTTAGAATAAAGCATATGCTTGAGTCCTTAGCTAGATCAGGGTCAGAGGGCTCAGCGTCTCTCAGGATCAAGACCCAGGTATCCATACCCCTTTTCCCAAGAGTCCACACTGCATATCACTTAGACCCCCAACCCCACAAACACTTACACATGTACACAACTTTTTGCATGTGTGTAGTTCCATTGAAGTCAATAGGACTGCTGTCATTAGAGTTAAGTACTTGCCTCAATATGTTGCTGGACTGGGGCCTATATCTTGTATTGAAGGTCCAAAACCTTCAACACCCTTTGCCAATATTTCTGTTTCAATGGCATAAGAGCCTCCTGCGTAAATCAGAAAAGATACATTCAGTTGCAAATGAAGAGGCAGCAGCTGGACTCTTCGTATGTGAAAGGGTGTTGTGCCTACAGAGGGACAGGATAGCAAGTTAGGCGTTTACAGTGGGGGACTGGGGATTAGGATTGTTTGTACAACTGACAGAAATACTGGCTAGAAATTGGACAGAGCCTCCCATATCCTCAGGAGGAGGAAGTGGTCATAGTGGTGCCACCATTGCGCCCTAATAGCCCAGTGGGTAGAGCTCTTACCTTGGATATGGGAGACTGTCCAATTCATAGCATGGACTTGAACCTAAGTGTCCTACCTCCCAGGTGAGTGTCTTAACCACTGGGCTGTTGGGTGTAAGGGAGGCCATAGCATGATCTTCTACTCCTCCACTATCTTTTGTGTGGGTCAGGCATGATCTGAGCACACCTACTGGATTAGGCCCCATAGGAGAAATAAGCGAGGAATGCCTAGTTTGAGGCTACCTCTATAGTTTAGATGTGCGTTGAGTGCAGAATAGGTCAGCAGATCAGCACTTGGGCAGATGTGTGCATGTGCACAAAATTTAGGCACCTAGTGGAATTTTTCACCATGGAAACTTAGGTGCCTAGAGACTTTGGATGCCTGCAGGGTTAGGCAGCAGCTGAGTGGTTGTTTTGTGAACACCAGTGGTTTCTAAATATTTGACTTAGGCACTTATCTGTCATGTTAGGCACCTAAGTCCCCCTTGTGAATCTAGCCCAAACTAACTACAGCTCTAAATGAGACATAGTAAATCAAGAAATCAAAGAGAGATCTTGGAAGTGCAGCAATAAGGGTGAGATTTTCAAAAGAGCTCAACATTGGCCTAATTCAACTCCTACTGAAATCAACTGGAGGCCAATGATGAGTGCTTGTCAAAATCACATCCCATAACTGTATTTTTCTAAAATGCAGCTTGGAAGATAAAATAACAAACAACTGCTCAAAGCTGAATTTGTCCCTAATGAAAAGAGTAATATCCTGTCTGAAAGTGAAATTAAAATACTTCCCTTAAGGAGAACACTTTTTGATTTACAATAAATAGATATTTGAACATTGTGAAGATTAAATTATTTCAAGTGAAATGTATAAGGAGCTACATGAGTAGGAAAGTTATAGTGAAAAAATGGTATGATATGATATTGTGTTTTTATAAATAGTATGTGATTATGTAACTAAAGACTGTGTAGTAATGCCAAAACAGAAACATGTCATATTCATCTTTAACTTTGGCTTTTTCTCACTTCTGAATACTTAACTTGTTAATCTTAACATTGACCCTTTTTATACACATATAATAAAACTGTAGTATAGTATACATGTAACACAACAGCAGAATCTAAGACCCAATAAAGGCACATAAGTCATTTCTCTTAAGTCTCCCTAAGCTCAGGTGCTAAAATCCTACATTAACATGTAGGTAGTTATCATGCTAGCAAGCCAGTCCAATCAGCAACATCTAAGTTATAAGGGGGATGAACCCTCTCTGTGGGCAGAAGAAACAGAGGCCCTACAGGCAAACAACAGTAGCAGGATATCACAGGCTGTGGTTGTGATATTGTTTTTGCATTACCAATAAAGTCAAATCCCAGAAACAGGGTGAATTTAGCACAGGAACTGATGGTCTGAATGCTCCACTGCAGAAAGGGTGGGGACACAGCCCATTCACGCTACACTTAAAGTAGTTCAGCACTGATGGGGTATAAAAGAAATATTGTTCTTCTTCTGACCTTACTGAAGTAGAAAAGTTGGAGTTATTTTATGTCTGAATATGATAAGTGATAGTGACTCATATTTTATTAGACAAAAATGTTTTAAACATAAAAAGCCTATTGTTATAATTTGCTTATTTTGAAAATGAATTTGGCTCATTGCAAAATGTTTAAATATAGTATTATGTGAGTATGTGTAAACGCCTGTATTAGGTTTAATAGACTTATAAAATGGGTATTTACATCCTTATTACTTTTCAGTTTCATGTCATGCTAATGGATAAACAGCACACAATAAAAATCTTATTATGTAGGCGTTCAAATGCAATTTGAAATTTCAGACTGTCAAGGTGGAGATGAAAGGAGGACTAGAAAAGGACTAGAAACACATTGGCTGGAAGACAAAAGCCAGAGGGATGGATGCCTAAGATGTAGCGATAAGGGAAGGATGAAGGGTACACAGATGTACCCAATTATTTATATAAATAGAGACTAATATTTCAGCATGGGTTTCACATGTCATGAACAAGCTACTCTGTTTTTGCTGCTGTGGCTTATAAAAGAGTAGAGTAGTTATAGAGGTCCTGGTCCTCCTCCTTTATTGGAGAGGACCAGGATGTGTTGCAGCAGGGAGCTTAATAAACCTAGGAACTTCCTGGTTAGGAGTTGTCTAGCTGCTGCTTAAAACATGGTTCTTTGTGTTCATGTCCTCACACTATATGGTGTCAGAAGTGAGTAAATCCATCTCTCATAAGAAGGAAAGAAAAGAGATCCCCAGACTGCCAGAGTGGTGAGCGAGTGGGGAAAATGGAAAATCAGGAAGGAGACCTGGGAAAGCTGCTGGAGGAAGGATAAAGAGCCCTGTCTCAGCAGAGCAATGGAGCCCGTAGCACAAATGACTCTGTTAGAGAAATTTAATTTCTGCAACTCAGGCAGTTGGCCATGCTGGATCCATAGATTTGAATGATTCTGGATGACTTCCAGTTTAACAGAGAAAACACAAAAATACCAGATGAATCATAGAATCATAGGACTGGAAGGGACATCGAGAGGTCATCTAGTCCAGTCCCTTGCACTCATGGCAGGACTAAGTATTATCTAGACCATTCTTGACAGTCTTCTCTTTAGACTCAAACCCATTTTTTTCAGTCTTCCCTCATAGATCATGTTTTCTAGAACTTTAATCATTTTTGTTGCTCCTCTCTGGACTTTCTCCAATTTGTCCACATATTTCCTGAAATGTGGTGCCCAGAACTGGACACAATACTCCAGTTGAGGCCTAATCAGTGCAGAGTAGAGTGGAAGAATTACATCTCGTGTCTTGCTTACAACACTCCTGTTAATATATCCCAGAATGATATTTGCTTTTTTTGCAAGTGTTACACTGTTGACTCATAATTATCTTTTAGTCCACTATGACCTCCAGATCCCTTTCCACAGTGCTTCTTCCTAGGCAGTCATTTCCCATTTTGTATGTGTGCAACTGATTGTTCTTTCCTAAATGTAGTACTTTGCATTTGTCCTTATTTAATTTCATCCTATTTACTTCAGACCATTTCTCCAGTTTGTCCAGATCATTTTGAATTTTAATCCTATCCTCCAAAGCATTTGTAACCCCTCCCATCTTAGTATTGTCCACAAACTTTATAAGTGTACTCTCTATACTATTATCTAAATCATTGGTAAAGATATAGAACAGAACCAGACCCAGAACCAATCTCTGTGGGACCCCACTCGTTATGCCCTTCCTGTGAAGCACTGTTAACTGTTCTCTGGGAATGGTTTTCCAATCAGTTTTGCACCCACCTTATAGTAGCTCCATCTAGGTTCCATTTCTCTAGTTTGTTTATGAGAAGGTCATGCGAGACAGTATTAAAAGCTTTACTAAAGTCAAGGTATACCATGTCTACCACTTCGCCCATATCCACAAAGCTGTCAAAGAAAGCTATCAGGTTCGTTTGACATGATTTGTTCTTGAAAAATCCTTGCTGACTGTTACTTATCACCTTATTATCTTCTATATGTTTGCAAATTGATTGCTTAATTTTTTGTTCCATTATCTTTCTAGGTACAGAAGTTAAACTGACTGGTCTGTAATTCCCCAAGTTGTCCTTATTTCCCTTTTTATAGGTTGGCACTATATTTGCCCTTTTCCAGTCTTCTGGAATCTCTCCCATCTTCCATGACTTTTCAAAGATAACCGCTAATGGCTCAGATATCTTGTCAGTCAGCTCCTTGAGTATTCTAGGATGCATTTCATCAGGCCCTGGTGACTTGAAGACATCTAATTTGTCTAAGTAATTTTTAACTTGTTCTTTTCCAACTTTAGCCTCTGATCCTACCTCATTTTCACTGGCATTCACTATGTTAGACATCCAAATTACCACCAACCTTCTTGGTGAAAACCGAAACAAAGAAGTCATTAAGCACCTCTACCATTTCCACATTTTCTGTTATTATTTTTTGCCCCTCATTGAGTAATGGTCCTACTCTGTCCTTTGTCTTCCTCTTGCTTCTAATGTATTTGTAGAATGTTTTCTTCTTATCCTTTATGTCTCTAGCTAGTTTGATCTCATTTTGTGCCTTGGCCTTTCTAATTTTGTTCCTACATACTTTTGTTATTTGTTTATATTCATCCTTTGTAATTTGACCTAGTTTCCACTTTTTTTCGGACTCTTTTTTTATTTTTAGATCACTGAAGGTCTCCTGGTTAAGCCAGGGTAGTTTTCTGCCAAACTTTCTATCTTTCCTATGCAGTGGTATAGTTTGCTCTTGTGCCCTTAATAACGTCTCTTTGAAAAACTGCAAACTGTCTGCAATTGTTTTTCCCCTTGGACTTACTTCCCCTGGGATCTTACATACCAACTCCCTGAGTCTGCCTTCTTGAAATCCACTGTCTTTATTTTGCTGTTCTCCCTCCAACCGACCATTCCTTAGAATCATGAACTCTATCATTTCATGATCACTTTCACCCAAGCTGCCTTTCACTTTCAAAGTCTCAGCTAATTCTTCCCTATTTGTCAAAATCAAACCTAGAACAGCCTCTCCCCTAGTAGCTTTCTCCACCTTCTGAAATAAAAAATGGTCTTCAATGCATTCCATGAACTTGTTGGATAAGCTGTGCCCTGCTGTGTTATTTTTCCAGCAGATGTCTGAGTAGTTGAAGTCCCCCATCACCACCAAGTCCTACAGTTTTGATGATTTTGTTAGTTGTTTAAAATAATCCTCATCCACCTCTTCTTCCTAATTAGGTGAACTGTAGTAGACCCCTACCATGACATCACCCTTGTTTTTTGCCCCTTTTATCCTTACCCAGAGACTTTCAACAATTCTGTCTCCTATTTCCATCTTAACCTCAGTCCAAGTGTATACATTTTTAATATATAAGGCAACATCTCCTTTCTTGTGTCACTTTCACCAAATTTTCAGCACTAGAATATTTCCAAAAGAGAATCTCTCAAGGCATGTCTACACTACAAAATAAAGTAGACCTAACGTAGCTTGGCATACAGCCACTGCAGTAATTACATTGCTTATGTGTTTCTACACTTTTCTCCTTGTGCTGGCGGTGCGCATACTCACCAGGAGCACTTGTACCAATTGTACTGTCAGTGCGGTGAAGGGCTCATGTTTGGTCCATCCACCTGCAAACGGTCAGGGCACACCCTGACTGTTGTGTAGGAGCAACACATTGCTCCGTCCAAGGACGAGGACCAGATATGAACCCTGGGAAGTTGATTAAGGACAGTAATCGTGGGAAGCTTCCTTGGCTTGGCCTTAAGGCCTGAGAATTAGGAATGTAGTAGATAGAGGCTGAAAAACAAGAATATTAATCAATGTCATGCATTCCTTTGCGGTGAAAGTAGGTAATGTGCAGGGGGGAGAAATATAATAAAAGAGAAGGTGGAAAGCTGACAGGCAGCAGCCCATTTCAGCTGACCAGCTTGCTTGCTTGAATAAATCTGTGTTCTGTCTCATCATTGAACCGCCACAACTGGCGCCCAAACGTGGGGCCCTCAGCACTCACCTCGCCCGGCAAGGGTTTCAGACGCGTCACTCATCCGCTTCGTGGATCCCGGTGAGTATTTTTCGTTGTGGTAAGTATGGGAAGTTCCCTCTCTGCTTTGCAAGTGCAACATCGCAATGAGCTACAGTATTTGCTGCGTAAGGCTCAGCATGACTGCCCCACTCGAGAACTCACTCTCCTGTTACAGGAGGTGAGTGCCCAGTGCCCGTGGTACCCTGAAGCCGGAACCCTTAAGCTAGCGGACTGGGAGCGGTTGGGCCAGACATTGCATGAAGAACCTCGGGCGCCCGTGCAGGCTTTACATGCCTGGCACCTCTGCCGCGATGCGATACAGCGTGTCGCCTCGGACAGGCCCCCCCTCGCGAGGCTGGTGATCTCGCCACGCCCGTCGGCTCCTGCAGTCACCCCCCCTCCTACCGATGCAACACAGTGTGTTGCCTCGGAAGAACCTTCTCCCGCGCCAATAGAGGGGCTGCCAATTCCGCCACCGCCGTCGGCTCCTGTAGCCATCCCTCTCCCTGCTTCGCCCCCAGTGCCTTTACTACCACCGCCTCCCTTACCTTCCCTGCCGGAGCTGGTGTGTGATTACCATCCCCCCCTAGGACCCCATGCTTTGGGGCCCCCCAGGGGGTCGTCTGCATCTGCTCAGAGGCTTTCGCTGGTGCAACAAATGGTTCACGCAGTGAAGACTCGCTCAGATCTTACAGCAGAGGAGCTGGCTGAGCTGGTCTCAGTTTGTCCGGTGACCTGGCAGAATGACGACCAGGGCAACCCGGTGGGAACCTGGGTTTCATTGCCTTACTCGGTGGTTAGAGAGGTAAAGAAGGCGATTCGCGAGTTCGGTCTGACTAGCACGTTTGTGCGTGGTCTCATTGAAGGGCTAGGTACTGGGTACTCCTTGATCCCTGAAGACTGGAAGGCGCTGTTGCGCATGATGCTGTCACCCAGTCAGTATGTCATTTGGGTTAGTGAGTTTCGGCAGGAGGCGGACCGTCAGGCCCAGATTCATAGAGCAGCAGGTGTTAATGTTATTTATGAGCAATTGGCAGGGGAGGGACAGTTTGTTACCATTGACGTGCAGACTCAACTCCCTCAGGCCCTCTTCCCCCTCATTTCCACCTGCGCCCAGCATGCTTTCCGGAAGGTCCCGGATTCAGGCAAGCCTACAAAAAGCTTTGTCAGTATCCGTCAGGGTGCATCAGAGTCCTATCTGGATTTTACCAACAGATTGCAGGAGGCTATCCTCCGACAGGTGGATAACGCTGCGGCAGCTCAGGAGATCCTGTTAAAATTGGCGGTTGAGAATGCGAACGAGGATTGCCGCCGGGCTCTCCAGACGGCGCAAGCCTCTGGCATTTTAGAGCTCTCAGACATGCTACGGGCGTGCCAGAACATCGGCACACAAGCCCATAAGGCTGGAGTTCTGGCTGCCGCCCTGAGAAAAACCGGGAGGGAGGGGAAGCGTTGTTACCGCTGTGGTAAGGAGGGTCACTTTCAGCGGGAGTGCCGCTCATCGAAGGCACCCGCTCGGCCCTCGAAAAAGTGCCCCAAGTGTGGGAAGGGCTATCACTGGGCTAATCAGTGTCGTAGCGGGTCGGGAAACCGCGCGACGGGTTCCCCCCGAACCCAGGGCCAAACGGGGGTGTTTCCCACTCAGACAACCGTTCCTCTGCCTTAAAGTCCATAGACTCTATGAGGGCGGCGACTGCTGGAAGTGCAGGGCTTGATTTGATCATGCAGGAGGACACTGATTTTCGGCTGCCAGGGGAGGTCTGCGCCATACCTACCCAGGTGACGGGACCTCTCCCTGCCGGCTTTGTGGGTCTCGTTCTCCCTCGCTCTCATGCTGGGAAACAGGGCTTTTTTGTCATCCCCGGGGTCATTGATGCCGATTACACCGGCATTATTAAGGTTCAGGTGTGGACTCATCTTCCACAGTCGCTCCCGCGTGGACGATCAATTGCACAATTGATTTTAGTCCCCTATCAGGTGCCAGCTGCCGAGGATCGAACTCGGGGCGGAGGCGGCTTTGGATCAACGTTGTCTCACTCGCCGTCTCACAGCACGTCCTCTCCACTTGTTGCTCTGACAATGTCAGTCCGCCCCTCGAAACCTCAGTTAACACTTCTCTTAAATGATGTTCCCTTCACAGGGCTGGTGGACACTGGAGCTGACGTTACGGTGATTCGTGATCCGGAGTGGCCGGTTAGTTGGCCTACGGTTCCTTCTAAAGAGTTGTGGGGGATCGGGGGTAGTAAACCCAGGCGACAGAGTTTGTCTTGGGTCACAGTCTCTAAACCGGGAGGCCGTGCCCTTGCTACTATCCGCCCTTTTGTGCTCCCTGTCCACCTCAATATTTGGGGCCGTGATTTACTTACAAAGCTGGACACCACCCTCGATATTAATATCTGATGGCTCCTAGCCCTCCCTCACCCACATTGCCCTCCGCATTACCCTTGGTATGGCAATCCTTAGAGCCTGTCTGGATTGACCAGTGGCCCCTCCCTCTAGAAAAGCTGAAAGCACTTCATTCGCTTGTGCAGCAGCATTTGCAGGCACAGCGCTTGGAGAGCTCTACTAGTCCCTGGAACACCCCGGTGTTCGTTATTAAGAAAAAATCTGGTGCTTGGCGGCTGTTACATGATTTAAGGGAAATAAATAAATGCATCCAACCTATGGGCCCCTTGCAGTTTGGCTTACCAAATCCAAATTTAATTCCTCAAACCGATCAGCTCTGTGTGTTAGATTTAAAAGATTGTTTTTTCACCATCCCCCTTTGCCCACAAGATCGCGAAAAATTCGCGTTTACGGTGCCACAATATAATAATCAGCAACCCTCTCAAAGGTATCAGTGGAAGGTCTTACCCCAGGGAATGCAAAATAGTCCAACCTTGTGTCAGCTTTTTGTGGATCGGGCCCTCACCCCTTTTCGTGCCCGGTACCCTACGCTAAAGGTCTACCATTATATGGATGACATTTTGCTTAGTGGTCCCCGGGTCACGGAACAACAGATTGCATCTTTGTCTCAAATTCTTGGCCAAAATGGCCTGTTGGTGGCACCAGAAAAAATCCAACGCTCTTATCCCTACCACTACCTCGGCCATAAGGTTTTACAAACCTATGCTGCTCCGGTTCGTCCGGCACTAACTCTACCTCAAGCCCTAACCCTTGTTAAATTACAACAGATTTTGGGTCATTTAAATTGGATTCGGCCCTATTTTCGTCTCCCCACCTCAATGCTGCAGCCGTTGTTCGAGCTCCTACGTGGAGCCCGAGCACCGGGTGCAGTTATTGCCATCACTGAAGAGCACATTGCCTGCATTCGACAAATTAATGCAGCATTGAGTCAGCAGTTTGTGGACAGACCCCCTGAGGTCCGTCCCCTATGGTTGATTCTTCTTGCCACCCCTCATACGCCCACTGCGGCTCTGTTTGTACCCCGTACAAATACAGCCGTCTCTATCATAGAGTGGCTGTACCTCTCCTCCACTCCTCCTCGAAATATTTACCCCTATCTAGATGCCCTGTCTGATCTTGTTCGTAAAGCCCGCCACCGTGCAGTGCAACTCACTGGCACTGATTTAGTTGATATTGTGTTCCCCTTGTCCCGTAGTGAATTTGATTCCTTGTGCCACACCTCTTTGGCTTGGCAGGTTGCTCTTTGTGATTATGTGGGAGAAATTTCCTATAATCCCCCAAAAGATCCTCGGTTGGTAATTACCCAAAAGGTGCCTCTAATTGTTCATCGTCTTAGCCACTCTCAACCCATTGTTTCTGCTGTTACTCTTTTTACTGATGGCTCTTCACATCGAGGTGTTGTCACCTATCAATCCGGTGACCCCCCTCGCTGGCATTCTTGTTTTACACTGCCCCAGCGTTCCGTGCAGCGCTCGGAACTGGCTGCTGTTATTTTGGCCTTTCAACTTTTTGCTGATTGTCCCTTTAATTTAATTGTGGACACCCATTATGTTTATCAAGTGATTGATCATTTGCCCCTTGCCCTCATTACCCCTCAGGTCGATGCGGACCTCCTTCGCCTATTTTTGTCTTTGCAATATCTTATCTCCACTCGCAATTTTCCTTATTTTGTTGCTCACATTCGCAGTCATACCCCTTTGCCTGGGTCACTCACTGAGGGCAATGCGCGCGCCGATCGTGCGCTACGTGGTCAGGTAAATTCCCTTTTTTCTGACCCCATTGAAAGTCATGCCTTTTTTCATCAGTCTGCCTCTGTTTTGGCCCGGCAGTTTCACATTCCTACTGATCATGCACGTTCCATTGTTCGTTCCTGCCCCCACTGTGCCGCTGCTGCCCCTACCTTTTCTTATGCCGTTAACCCCAGAGGTACCGCAGCGAATCAGCTGTGGCAAATGGATGTCACTCACGTGCCACAATTCCGCCCCTATTCCTTTTTACATGTTTCTGTTGATACTTATTCGGGATTTCTCTGGGCAACCCCGCAGCGTGGGGAAGCCACTGCCAAAGTGATTCACCATTTGCTAGCCTGTTTTTCTGTTATGGGTTGCCCAAGCCAGATTAAAACAGATAACGCCCCAGCCTACTGCTCCACAGCCCTCTCCACCTTTTGTGCCCGATGGGACGTCCGTCTTAAACACGGGATCCCTTATAATTCCACGGGCCAAGCCATTGTTGAACGTGCCAATCGCACGCTCAAAACCTTGCTTGATAAACAATTAAAACAAGGGGAGCTGCGTCTCCGAACCTTAGGAGACATTCAACAACAAATGCATATCCTTTTGTTTACTTTAAATAATTTAACGCTGAACGCAGATCAGCAGACCCCCGCGGATCGGCATTTTCACAAATCTGAGGTACTGGAAAGACCGCGTGTCTTTTACCGTCAGCTGCCTGATCCGCAGTGGCTGGGCCCAGTACCTCTAATCACTTGGGGTCGGGGATATGCTGCGGTGTCTCTCCCTGCAGGACCGTTGTGGGTTCCAGCCCGGTGTGTGCGACCGGCACTGAAACAGCATGGCATGGCGCCAGGGGCTGCCGAACCCCATACCGGAGTTTCAGCTGACCTTGGAGGAGAACGCGGTGCCTCCCGGGTCAACAACGGCGGGACGGAAACGGAAGAGGCGTAGCGCCCCAAGCCAGCCCGTGACATGGGGAGCAGTAAAAGCATTGGTCGCGGCGGCTCAACGAAGACTGGCAGCAAACCAACAGCCAGAGACTCCTGAGACTTTGTTTGTGGCGATTCTCGCATCCCCCGTTACGGGCCCGAATGACGTATAACATATGGGAAAGATTGGCTTCAATAGCAAATGTTACCCACTTTTGTTTGTCTGATTCTGTAGCAGCCGGAGAATTGTTAGGCACATGCCTTATTCCAGTATATCATCACCCTGAGGAGATAGGGAATGAGACGATGCTCGCTGCTTACGCGAATCTCTCTTCCCAGTACTCTGGCATGGCTAATTGGGGCCCGGCCCACTATACCTTGCCTCACACGGCTATATCCCTCCACACACCGTACCCGGCCGGGGCCAACAATGTCACCTGTGCGCGTGTGGTTAACTGCACTAGTACAAGCCATCTCTAGGCTGGCTGCGGCAATTTTTTGGTTATGCTGTGTTTATAATTATTGGGCTTATTTTTTGCTGCTGCTGTGTACAATGTATTCCTTCTTTGCTAAGGCTTTGTAGAGATTCGCCCTGGCAAGCTCCCCGAGTTATGTCCTTGTCTGTTTGGGAGTTAAATTGCTTGCAAAAGCAAATTGACGGCTCCCATGAGAGGGCCGAGTATAATTAAACAAAAAGGGGGAGATGAAGGGCTCATGTTTGGTCCATCCACCTGCAAACGGTCAGGGCACACCCTGACTGTTGTGTAGGAGCAACACATTGCTCTGTCCAAGGACGAGGACCAGATATGAACCCTGGGAAGTTGATTAAGGACAGTAATCGTGGGAAGCTTCCTTGGCTTGGCCTTAAGGCCTGAGAATTAGGAATGTAGTAGATAGAGGCTGAAAAACAAGAATATTAATCAATGTCATGCATTCCTTTGCGGTGAAAGTAGGTAATGTGCAGGGGGGAGAAATATAATAAAAGAGAAGGTGGAAAGCTGACAGGCAGCAGCCCATTTCAGCTGACCAGCTTGCTTGCTTGAATAAATCTGTGTTCTGTCTCATCATTGAACCGCCACAAGTGCGGGACATTGTGGGACAGCTTCTGAAAGCCAGTAATGGTCGATGTAAGCAATGCAATGTCTACATTGACATTGCGTTGACCTAACTATACTGATGTTGAATCTACACCTCTTGTGGAGAGGGAGTTATTAAGTCAGCATAGAAGGGTAGTTACATCGTTGGGAGAAAAATTTTAGTGTAGACACTTACTTAGGTCGATGTAAGCTGCCTTGCATCAACCTAACTCTGTAGTGTAGACCAAGTCTCTAATCATGTCAGGTTTGCCAGGCATCATTTGCCATTCAGATGAGGTGTTGGATTATGTCACAGACAAAAATGAACACAATAAACATCTACATTTTTTACAGTTTTGACATGCTTCCCATAAGAAATCCTCACTCAATTAGAAATGTGAATTTGGGAGGAAGATAAAATTTGTTGGACACATAATTATCAAACAGGGAATTCAGCTGGATTCAGACAAACTGAGGGCATTACTCTGCTCATCGAAACCCAAATATGTTTCTGCTGTAAGAAGATGCTTGAGCCTGTGTGACAGTTCTCAGGTAGCTGAGCATCCACTCCCTAACTCCACCAGCCTTTCAACAACCATGCTCTGGGCTAAACCTAACTTCACCTTGCAAGTTAACAATAGGTGCACCCTAATTCCTGAGACCCTTTGAATTATTCCCCTGTGATATGCAACCGCTGACACTGGTTACTCACAGAAATTCCAGATCCTCTGCACCCAAAGATGCAGTGTACCCCAATTTACTAGTTTTATCTTAAACCACACAGCACTTCTGATGACTTACAATAAAACAAAAAGTAGGTGTATTTAAGAAAGACTAAAGATATAACTGAAAGTGAGAGGAAGTGATGGAAGCAACTGGTTATAACACAACAAAATCATAAAATGCAAACCTGGGTCTTTTATTATAAAGTACCTAGCTAAAAACCTGATTTCCTATATAATAAAGTAGGTTTTCCCTCCAAAGTCCAGTCTGTTGCAGAGCTCTTCTAAGAAAACCTGGACGAGATCTCCTTATGGTCACAGTATGTACATCTGGGGGAGCACAAAACAAAATGTGTTTAATAAAAGAACTACTGACATCATGCTAGCAGACCAGGTGGCAACTCATCCCAAGGCCCCAGGCCTCACTGAACATTGACAAATGCATTGCTGGAAACCAGTCTGGTTCACTTATGTGTTCGTATTGTTAAATAGAGTTATAAGAATGTGTTTGGTGTTTATATCTTATGAACAGCTTGTAGGATGTTGCATGTATTAGTATCACTTACCTGTATCCCATGTTATCAAGCAATAGCAAATGTTTGCATTTTAAACCTCTGTAATTGTGTAAAAAAAAAGAATTAGATAAATTCATGGAGGATAGGCCCATCAATGGCTATTAGCTAGGATGGCAGGGATGGTGTCCCTAACCTCTGTTTGCCAGAAGCTGGGAATGGGCAATGGGTTGGATCACCTAATGATTGCCTGTTCCGTTCATTGCCTCTGGGGCACCTAGCATTGGCCACCGTCAGAAGACAGGATACTGAGCTAGATGGACCTTTGGTCTGAGCCAGTATGGCCATTCTTGTGTTCTTATCTCAAACTGGAAGAAAACCTTCTCTAATGAAAATGCTGGCTTCCTACAGATGGTGTTAGGTCCTGCCCAACAAGAAGACCTTTGAAACTGAATGAACCATTGTATTCCTCTCTGCCTGCATGAAGAGGAGACCTCTTCATGAACCCATCCCTTAAGCGTGGACTCTGGGGAGAAGGGGATAAAAACCGTGACAAAGAGAAACTTGGTTGTTTTTGCTGTTTGGGCTCTAAAGGGGCAAGAATCACTAAACATAAGCAAAAGACCCCTGTTTGTTTGCCTGGTTTAGCCCTAAAGGACATATGAAGTTTGTTTATTACAGAAGTTTCCATTATCTTTTGGAATCAAAGACTATAACTTATTTGTGTGTCTGTTACCTGCTTTAACCCTGTAAATAACTCTCCTATTTCCTTTTCCTAGTTAAGAAATTTTTAATAAGTTTATTACAGGTTTGGCTACAAGCATGGTCTTTGGTGAGAGATCTAGGGTACAGTTGACCTGGGATAAGTGACTGGTCCTTTGGGACTGAGAATAAACTGAATATTTTGTTGTGATTTTTGCTATAAAGGCCCATCTATCACAGAAGCAGGCTTGCCTGGGGTAAGATAAATCTGAGTACACAAGGGCACTGTCTGGGACTCCATGGTAAGTCTGTTTAGTGCTTTAAGAGTTTACACGTGTTACTTGGTTGGTGAAATCTAATTATAGAACATAAAACCAATTTGGGATTTATGCTCTGTTCCCAGACAGTCTGCCCTGAGGTTGGCACTCAGACTTGTGAGCAACTCCAAACAGCATGCCAATTCCACCTGCTTTGTCACAATATTCAGTAAACTATCCAACCGTAGCAGTGGATGCATCTTCATATGGGTTAAAAGCAGTGCTCACACAAAAGTGGCCAGAAGGAGACCAGAGACCTGTTGCGTTCCTATCAAGAAGCTTGGAGAAACTGAGGAGCAGTATGCTTGAGTGGAAAAGTCACTTGGGCCTGTGAAATGGCTCAGTGCATATCTGTTTGGTTTGAATTTTAATATAGAAACAGACCACAAGCCCTCAGTGGCATTATTGGATTCAAAACCACTGTATGACCTTGCACCTAGGATTCAAAGATTTCAACCAAGGCTGATACAATTTTCTTTCAACATTGCACACACAAAGCACTCATAGCACCAGACGCTCTGCATAATGCCCCAACTGAGCAGTCACCAACAGAAGAGGAAAAGGCTTTAGAGAAAGATGTCTAAGTCTATATGGACCTTGTTCTGGCAGAAATTCCAATATCTGCCAACCAACTTCAACAAATTAGAGATGAACTATTAAAAGATGAGACTTGCCAGAAACTGAGTCAACTCTGCCAAAAAAGGGTGGGATTGAAGGAGTCAACTTTCAACAGACCTAATACCATATTGGCAGGACCAAAAGGACCTTTACGTGGCTGATGGCTTGCTTCTGAAAGGATCGCATGTTGTTATTTCTATGGTACTTCTTCCAAATCCATAAGGGACACCAAGCATAAACAAGTACAGGGCATGAGCACAACAATCCACATGGTGGCCCAGTCCTAATAGGCAAATTCAGACCTTGGTAGAAGGCTGTGAGATAAATAACAAGGAGGTATGGGAAGGGAGGGGGCGAATAACCCCACCAACAATCACCAGAACCATTACTCTCTACAAAACTACCTGACAGACCTTGGTGATGGGTCATCAAGGATTCTTTTTTGTGGCTATACTTAAACAGACTTAATCGGCACAAGTCATCCCGAAATCAAACTCAACGTTTGCAAGACAAGGAGTTCCTGAAGTCCTCATAGCTGATAATGACTCCCGATTTAATCCAAAATATTCCTAGTATTTCCACAGGACTTTGATCATACTACCCTGGAGCAATGGGAAGGTGGAGAGAGCAGTGCAGAGTCTAAAAAGACTTTTGCAAAAATCAGTAGCCTCATATAAAGCACTCCTGGCATATCAATTAACCCTGCTTGTACGTGAACTAACTCTCATGGGAAGGTGAATATAGCTTAAACCTAAGTGGCCTGACCTGAAGAAATTTTGAAAATGGGATGTTGAAATAAAAATTAGGCAGCAACAAAACTTCAATGTTCAGCACATAACAAAAGCTTTTCCTGAACTGAGACCAGAGAACAAACTTTGGCTCAAAAGTCCCCAGACATGTACAATTGTTCAGAACGTGTCAAACTCCCAGATCCTACATAGCGCAGGCTCCAAGAGGACTTCTCTGGAGGAATCGGGTTCTTCTTCAATATTTCCCAACATAACCATGAAGATCTGGAACCTGCGGGAACTCTGTGAGAAAATGAGACCATCTCCATAGGGAACTCCACACACAAACTCAACAGAAGTGAGAACACAGTCTGAAAGGCTGGTCACACCCCATCAAAGACTTGATCTTTAGAATACTGCTCAGGACTATTTAAATGTAATTATAAGGGGACACAGTAGTGCAGATAGTTTTAAGGTTATTTTGAATTGCAGTGTGTATGTACATTGATTTATAATATGTTCTCATCTTTTATTATACAGAGAAAGAGATGTGGAGTGGTCAGAGTTTCTGGACCTCCACTGTTACCAGAGAGGACCAGGATGTGTTGCAGCAAGGAGCTTAACAAATGTAGGAACTTCCTAATTAGAGAATTTTCTAGTTGCTGCTTTAAGTATGGCTCTTTGTGTTTATATTCTCTAATAGTGTTACAGTGTGAAGTCTATAACTGAATTACAGCTTTGTGGTGTACATTCGAGTATAAACTATTCCATGTTCTCATTAGCTGAACAGCTGTACAGCTAACTTTTACAATTAAACAATGTTAGCTGGTGCTTTAAAGAGAGAGAATATGTTAAAAAGATCGGATATAATGTGGGAGGAAGAATGACTTTGTAGTTTCAGTATATATTGGTTCAATTCTGGATCCACTGCAGACTTCCTGTGTAATTTTGGTCAAGTTATTTAACCTATCAGTGACTTGGTCCCCTGTTTGAGGTAATAATACTTCCTTTTTCCTATCCTTTGTCTGTAAGGTATTTAGATTGCAAGTTTTTGGAGGAAAATTTTTCTTATTATGTGTATGTACACACCTAGCACCACAGGGGGCTGGTGGGACATCTATGTGCTCCTGAAATACAAATAATTATTACACAACATCTTCATACTTTCTCCAGTGCTGTCCCTCATGCTTGTGAGAGTGCCCATTAATATCAGCAAAGTCGCCTCCTTAAAACTCTCCTTTTCTTTGATACCTACAAAAATCTTGACAAAGGCTAAGCTGCTGGTGTGCTGAGGCTCTTGCCTATCATGCTGTTGTTGTCAGTGTTTCCTTGTACTCCCCAGTCTGCAGACATCTGTTATCTCTTGCTTTACAGTTAGATTGTAAGCTCCATGGAAAAGGGGCTGTCCTTTTGTTCTGAGTTTGTACAGCAGCAACACTATGGGTCCATGGCTAGGGCTCCTACGCACTATGGTAATATAAAAAGTAATGAATATGACAATATAGTACATATCCCTACCTCAGGTTCTTCCTCAAGAGACAAGTCATTGTAAAGTATAAAAAAATACAAGGAGCACCCTTTATATGTTCAATGGCTCTGTATATTTTTAATTCTGAGGAGAGGCCACTTTCTCTCTCAACACCTTATTGCTTGGCTGTCAAAATATTGCATTCTACAGATCATAAGGAAAAATCCATCCAACCACTAAGGGGCTGCTGATCATAGGTCTGGGCAACCAATGGATACTAACTGGTGACACAAATAACCTCAAGAAAATATTTTTCTGACAAATTTTGGTATACCTCAGCATTGTTCTTCATTTAGTCAGGAGGCAGACAGACCAACATCTTCTTTGATTTGAATGCTCACAGTATCATTTTGTTATACACACAATGATGGATGAGGGGAGAGACGTATTGAATTACAACTTTCTAATCAGTAGATGTTGTTCATGATATTGAGAATACTCCAAGATTAAATTACACTGTTAGTGATTAACTTTCTCATTCTGTACCAATTAATTTTTCTTAATACACAGACAGAGTTTTAAGAGATTCATAAGCTCATGAAACAAACATGTGAAATGGGTTTTTCAGTTTGAAGTATTCTTCTAGTTTTAAGTGAAAAAATACAATTTAAAACACTGAAATGGACATTTATTGGACTGATTGCTACAAGTTTTCCCTTCATTTGGTGAATGGAAAATCATCTCCCTAGATTATAGAGCAGTAATTGTTACTTTCCTCCCATTAGTACCAGTCATAAATTCTGCCACAGCAGGAGACATAATGAAGTATTATTATCCTCCTAATTTTGAGTTGGTTATGCTTGTGCGATCCTGAACATTGCTCACTGATGACAATAAATTCTATCCTCACTGAATTACAAAATGCACATAATTAAACAGGTTTCTTTTTATGTCAGATTTTGAAATAATATCCAAAGTAAATAGACAATCTTACATCAGTTCCAATATTTGCCATATTTTCATTAAATTCGTCACTTTTCTTCTTACACAAAGATTATCAAGGATCTATATTTTATCCTAACCCATAGAGCACTAATAATTCATCTATAACATTTCAAAGTATCACTCCACATCACTACCCTACACTATCTGCCTATTAAGAACTTTATTAAACTGCAGACAAAGTGGGCTGCTAATTAGGCAGGTAATAGCAATTCCAAGGTCTCAAAAGTTATCAAACAATTTCAATGCAAATACACAGAATAGTGAAGCTGTAAGTATGTAAGAAATTTGCTGCTCTAGTCTATCTAGATTTCTTTATTTCTTTTCCACCAAATATCACGAACGAACTACCCCAGGATAACTGGAAGGTCTATGCCTGTAATTATCATTATTTTGGCCTGATTTGAAAGACCAGTTACTAATTCAGGTAGAACTGTGAATCACCAGGAATAGAGGTTTTACAGATATTTTAATCATTTAAAAATAAAATCCTCCAACAACCTATAATTATCATGGAGATTGTACCTAAATTTTCATCAGCAGCTGCTGCAGGTTTTTCTCCCACTCTCTGGACTCAGCTGATTTTTACATATGAGCCTGGTTCTCATTTTCACTAAGACCGCTTTACACTATGATGACAGTGTAAAGTGGTCCCCTTAAAGTAGGGGCAAATGTAACTTATACACATTTTGAGGTTCTTCTACACTGCCAGAGTGCTGTAAAGGAGATTTAGAGTAAATGAGAAGCAGGCCTGTGTGCATGGGAAACAAAGCAAAATACAAAACAATGCAAGTAAAAAAAGCATGATATGATCGAGTTCAAAACTAGATTTCATTTCTTTTAGGTGTTTTGGTTGATTGGTTTGTTTGTTTAAGGGAGTAGAGAGAGAGAGAGAGGCTGCTCACTTACACATGTTCCAGCCAGGTAACTTATGAGAAAAACAAACATCACTGGAACCCAATGAGAAATATCAGAAACAGTTTGAAAGAACACTCAAGTTTCAATTTCCTTTTCATGCTAAGTTCTATTTATATTTTCATATTTCTTATCCAGGCACGTGATGGGCTCAGTCTCTTCAACTTGATTGCCACTTCTGCATTTGGGCTCTCAGATTAGCACTTACTGTAAGATACTAACCAATGTTTTATGGACCTTGAGATGGATCCTCAGCTAGTGTAAATCAATCTGGCCCTTAACTACCAATATAAGCAGCCAAATGTGGTCTTGGTCCCTCTTTACTTTGGCACCCAATTTTCAAATTGGGCTCCCATCGTTCCCTCTGACTTGTAAACAATACAATATTACCTAATGAAATTAGTAATTTTTCTAAAGGTTGGTAAATATAGATTTAATCAATGGGCTGGCATATCAGTGCTCTGGAATTAATATATTTGTAAACTACCATTATGTGAATAATTATATATGATGCACATAGAAAATGCAATCCAGGAACCAACTCCTGCTCACTTTGAAAAAAATTCCATTCATTTCAATGAAACTACTTACATGACCAAAGTGAGCAGGATTTGGCCCTGATTGGACAGATTTTAGATCTGCCTGAAGCATTACTTTGATTTATGTTACCACTCAATATATATATGATCCATTTGTAAAAGCCAATAGCAAAGTTCTGATTTCCCACTCACGGGGGATAACATATCATTTTCTGTTCAGAACATCTGGTTACTGGAGTCATGCTGAGTTGAACTTCATAGCTCGCTTTTATCTGTGACTACTTTGATCACAGATTACTTACTGATGTAAAGATACCTGTCTGTCTTTGCTGTTACATACTGCCATAATCCGAGATGCTGAACTTCCTGGGGAAATGGCCAGTCTTTGTTTTACTCATTTGTAAAGTAGTAGTACAACAGAACCTGCACTGGAACCTCTAGGTGCTACCACAACATAAAAAAAAAAATCATCAAAAGCCTTGAATGCAAGTACCAAGGATTGGAAATAGCCTGCTTAATGGCTTTAGTATTTGTTCTGAGTTTTAAATAGGAGCCAAAAGACAAAGAAAGCAGTTCACAGAGCTAGAAACCTTCTATTAATATTATGTCTATCCATTCCTTCCTTACCTGGAACCAGGTCTGCAACTGTCGTCTTTCAAAGACCTATGCAATGATTAAACAACATCTCTCCTTTTTCCCTCCTAAACCTAATCAGAATAGACTGACTGCTCCAGAACCTATACATTTTTTTGAATATAGACCGTTTAAATAAAACGTAATTTTAGTGCTTTTTTAATGGAATTGACAAAAAAAGTTAAAATTAGGGCAAAGGGCAGTGCGGGGAAAGATGAGCACTAAATCTAGGTCTCAGGAAAAAATGGAACATAGAAGAAGATGAAGGTACAACCAAAGTCTGGAATTAAATTGAATCATTTTTCAAAGCAGGCTCACTTCCCATGTTCACATTTTGACTCATTATCATGCAATGAATCATTATCATGCAATATTAATATAACACATGGCTTTTTTACTTGTTAGGGGATGCAGTATTATAAACTTTTAATTATGGAAAAAGGAAATTAGTGTTAATGACTTCTTAATGTAAAATCCTTTAGTCAGAGAAGGAACTTGTCATAAATGTTAATCAGTAATTTTTCAAAGCCCATGAATCATCGAATCAGTAGTAAAATTGCATATAAATCCATCAGCCCCATGGCCAGTGTGTTTGTAGAAGTCTGTGAAAGACAAAGAACAAAGTTGAAGTGTCCTAGGGTTCAATCCAGTCCCCACTGATGGCAATGACAAAAATATCACTGACTTTTCTGGGAGCAGGATTGGACCTATAGTTTAAGAGGCTGGGAGAAGACATGTTGAAATGAACGGATTACTGAGGGCCCAATTTTCAAACACATGCACAAAAAGTAATCCCACATTTGAGCACTTAAATCTGCACCAGGGTGCATAAAATAGGTACTTTCATGCCCAATTGGAGCACCCAAATGCAGAATTTATTAAGAATTAGTTATTATTCTGTACTTAACAGAATCAGAGCACTGCACAAACATTAATTATTCCTTCATAATGTGAAGCACAGGAGGTAAGTAAATAATACTGGGACCAACCTGCAAACTTCAGATCCAAATTTAGACCAAAATTTTTGCATAAAAAATAAGTGTTCAGAGCTGGGCTTCTAAGTCAGAGGCCTCTCTCTGCAAATATTTGCCATTTTACAGATAGGGAAAAAACACAGACAGGATGTGATTTGCACCAAGTAAGTCATTAGCACAGCCAGGAATCCTGGATTCTAGTCCGATTCTCGGTGCACTAGAGTAGAACATGCTAACCCCTACCCCACCACAATTTATTGTATTTAGATAAACCCTTTGAAAATTAGACTTACTCTGTTTGCACTGTTTCTTTGTTATTATAATGTTGTTAACTATAAAATATATCTAGAAAATGTCAATCAGAATTCCATTATTTATGTAGTTTCCAATAATTCCAGTAATTACAAAGAAGATTGAAGGGTCTGCATTCCCTTTGGCTGTTTTCTGGCATCTGTGACCTCTTGCCATTCTTGCAATACTGCATCTTACTAAAGATGAACATTTGGTCATCTTTTAAACAGGGAGATTGCAAGCACAGGGATTGCAGCAAATATTTGGACTTCGTTTCTGAGTTCATACACTTCTAATTGTATTAGAAGCAAGACTGTTGTGAAATCACAGTAGATTTTCCTGGTTGTCAGCACAGGCCAAAGTGACAAATCACAAAATCTGACACTTACGGTCAAATATCCAAAGTCTCAATCCTGATTCTGAACTGGCAGGCACAATTTTAAGTATCCAAGGTTTTGCACACCCTAAAACTAAGATCAGCACCTGTGAATCAGATAGGGAGACATTTGATTTGCACATACAAAGAGTAGTCATGCAGCTAAGATTGCTGGCACACAAACTTGGGTGTGCAGTTCGGGAAATAGATTAGCAGGATGCTTTTGAACTTAACTTTTATTAAACCACTTTTGCATCTACCTAATTTTATCATCATCTCTGCTTTAAATCTACCTTTAATAAAGTCAGGACTCTTTGGGAGAAGCTATTCATTATTGATCCTATTACTTAACCTTTCTGTGTGACCACTTGCTTGCATGTACTAGCATAAATGTGGTATTTTTACCTGTGAATCACAAATAAAATTTTCATCTTACCTTTCAAGTATAGAAAAGTCGTGGCTACAGCACGACTTGATTATATAAACGTTACCTTATTTCCAGGCGTGACGACAGAGCTGGTGAAAAGGCTGTTAAAAATAGTTCTAAATGAGCCACACTCTTCTGTATAAAGCAAGACAACAAAAATCAGAGATACAATGGAAAGAAATTGAGGCAATGAAAGTGGAGAGACATTTTAGAAAAGCCTAAAAATAGGGCTTGAGAAACTAAGAATGTTCTGAAGCTGAAATCCTTCATTTAAAGGATGAGCAAAGGGAAGGAAACAAAAAAGCTGGAAAAGTACAGACTGACACCAAGTTATATAGCAAAGTATTAAATCCATACACATTTCAATAAATGAAGAATTATTTCTTCAGAACTTGTATCATGAAAAGTTAAAGGAGAAAGAAGAGAAATGATAGAGACTAGAATTCCAAGGCCACATATACATTGAAATCTATAGAAGAGAATCTTGTTAAGAAACCCCTTTATTCAGAAACCAGCCCAAAATCTCTCTTAAAATTCCAACTGCAATTCTGTTTCACACATTAAAAGATCACCTATTTTAACCTAGCAGTTTCTATTGGTTTCCTGAGACAGGTTTCACTTTAATTGCATTACCTTCAAAACCACTTACTTCAGAACTCTTGGTGGCCAACGAACAAAATAAAATAAAACAAAACAATATTATTTGTTCAATTTCAAGAACAACAATGAAAAGTGAATCCAAAGAAGAACCTGTAATACTTATCCATACAATATGTAGTAAGTGTGTGTGTCAATATTTTCATTTCAAAATACTATCCTTTTGCATTGCACCACTTTCTGGGCATAAACTAACACAGTGCAGTATCTTGTAATGTTACTGATGGCCAGATTTTTGCCTTACTGGAACATTTAAATGCAACATTCGGCTTTATTTAGGATTTTGTCTTGTATCTTGTGAAGGACATTGTGGGAGAATGCATAAATTCTCATCTGGATCCAAGAATCCAGAAAAATCCATTGTCAGCCCAAGAGTTGTTTCACTACAGAATGCTGCCAACAAAAATATTTTTGACAGAAATATCTCTCTCTGCCATGTGTGGTGGCTGCTGTTCATTTTAAAGAAATATAAATCCCTTTAGGATGAGGAAAAGTGCTCACTGAAGAGACTCTTTATAATGCCATGCCATTATTTGACCAAAGAACATGGACTGCAACTAGAATAAGAAAATATCTGAAAGACAGAGCCCCCATTGAGAGACTTTGAGACTAAATGACAGATTATTGACCCCCGCCCTACTGTCCACATGTGAAGCTATGGAGCACATTCCTGAAGGAAAATCTAGGGTGTGAACACTAGCACATACAAAGGGTTTGGGTACATACACACCTTCACTGGGTACATACATGCATGGCCCCATAACCATTCCATAATAGAGTGTGGACAGGGCAAAGGGTGTAGATGAGGTCACGGTTACCAATTTTCCTCCAGGGCCATTCCCTCAATGCATAGATCCTTTTGCTGCCTGACCCTTACCCCAAGATATAAAGGTCCCTCTCTCTCTCTCTCACACACACACACGCACACACACACACGCACACCCAACTGCACTGAGCTCTTTCAGTTCTCCCATGAACGATATTGATCAGCATCGACAATCATGAAGCATGTTCCAAGAACTGCTGCCTGGTCTATGGAGCACACCCACATGATGATCAATGTGTGAGCGGTACTGGCAGGAACATCCACGTCTACGGGGAGATTTCACAGAAGCTGGAGGAAGCTGGCATTCACTGGACTCTAGCCCAGTGCCGGGAGCACATGAAGCTCCTCAGACTTCTGTATCGGATGGTGAAGGAGTCGAACAGCCCTCTACAAGGGGACCTAGCACATGCCCTTGCTTCAGTAAGCTGGACTAGAAGCTCTCCAGGGCTGCAATTATGAATTGAGTTATGACCCCCTCCTCAACCCCACTGGCCTCATTGTATGGCAGGAGGCTAGTGAAGGGTAGGCAAAGGAAATCCCAGAGGTAGTACCAAGAGACCAAAATGAAGAGACACATGTGATTCTGCACCTCTATCCAGCAGATCCCATTGAGAAAGCCCCTTCTGAGGACCCTGACCCATGGCAGGAACTGGAATCCAAGGCTGGTAAGTTACAACACACCCCCACAGTCCTCAGAAATGTCCCCTCTTGCTCTGGTAGTACTGCCTGAAGTTGGTCCCTCACCACACCCCACCCATGCTCCGTCTTGACATAGTCCCTAAGCAAGACATGGCTGGAAATCAATGCTTTTACCGAAACCCCAGGAGCCACTGTATGAGTAAACCATACAGCAGAAGCTTTAACAGAGTATTAATGAGTAGATCCTGTATCTATGTGTGTGTGTGCACGTATTGGCCAGCAATAGTCCTTGGACCATGCCGACTACAGTGGAAATGATTGGCGGGAGAGGAGGAGTGAAGGTTCTGAAAGGAACCAGGTGGGAGAACAACAATTTTATGACATGTATGCTTGTTCAAAGACCCAAAGCCACCCTTCTCCCACACAAGCCTTTCCTCCCCCTTGTGAATGGGAGCCAAGTGGAAGCAGGGAGTGTTTTGTGGCTTGGGTGGATATCTGGGAAGGAAAAGGGAATCATTTGGTTCTCAGAGGAAATTCAGACTAACCCATTCTCCCTGTGACCATTTCATACATTTTGTAGAGTTCTCAGTCCCTGGTGTCTGGCCTCTCCACGCACCAAGCAATTCTACAGAAGCTGAGAGAAGCGGTGATAGGTGAAGCATGCACTTCATCTGTAGCAGAAACACAATGGCATGTCCCTTATCAGTAGAGAGGCGACTGGCTTGTGGTATTAATCCAAAAGTTCAGGGAAGAAAATACACTTGGGATGCTGCTGTGTTTCCCTGGACACATGGGTCAGACTTTCTGGCAATACAGGGATGATAAGAGGGTGGGCGGGCATTCTTTATAGTTCTCTAGTCCTCTTCCATGGGTACTCCATCTGCTATCTTAGAATAAAGTCAATTTCCTCTTGAATTGCCACCCAATCCTCTAAGCATAATTCAGCAAATGTTTGATGTAGCAGAAATTCAAGCTGGTTCTTCAGATTTAAAACAGGGCAAATGTGCTTGGTCCAACCTTCTTAGCTCACCAAACCCTTCCACTCAGCAATACGTAGATGAGTCACCATTATCAGAAACCTCTTTCTGGCATAAGTGGGCAGGTGTCCTCCCATGACTGGAAAGCCACTTTTCTTTTCCACTCCAGTACCTTCAGAACTTCTATGTTCTCCAAGTGATGACCAGCCGTTAAAGAACACAAAGGTGACCTGGTAACATTACCCTTGAAGAACTGAATCTCACACCAAGTAGTCCATCTATGCATTGTAAACATCACATTTTAATATACTCAATGCCATTTTTAACCATTACCATTTTTTACCTCAGCTCCTTCCTTGTACTCTGCAGAAGTAGTATGAAGGAAAGAGGCTGTAACAGCTGTGTTCCTTGGATTCTAAAAAGTCTCCATATTATGGCCTTTGGCAGCACTGTTCCATTACATGGAGGAATTTACCTTCCAAGGAAAAATGAACTATAATACTACCCTTGTTTTTGACTTGGCAGGACATTTCGATGCCAACAGGGAAAGCATTCCGGTGGAAAGGCAGGAGTGGCACCACAGAGAAGGAAGAGACCAAAGGACTCTGGAGGACCTGCTTGTTGGTGTAGACAGAAGGAGTAAGAAGCAGTTGGACTTACTTAGGGGAATGAAAGATCTGGGTCTTAGGCAGGATGAGGTATTCCTGCAAATGGAGAGACAGCACAGGAAATGAGAGCACGCACAAAGGAACGGGATCATACATTCTTGTAGTCTTTAGTCCAACTTGTGGCAGAACACTTCTCCTTGATGAGACCAGGCACCACCACCTCCCACCTCCTCCTCCAGCAGCTGCCCAGGCTGCTGTTGCAGTTGTGAATCCCCGCTCCACATGCTGGATGCCCAGCACCACTTCCTCTTCAGTCACCTGCAACCCCTCTCAGGGGAACCCGCCCCCGGAGCATTCAGAGGTGGGAACTGTGAGCGGGATCCAGTCCCTGTTGTCCCCAAACCTCATGCAGGACATGTCCATGTTTGTCCTGCCGCACAATATTCAGTGGCCATTCCCCCTTGTCAGAGTGAGGGGAGTGGAAGGGCAAGGTGCCACTATAGAGAGTAATGTTTTGCCCGTTTCTGAGGGAACTTTGCTTTTTGTTGGTCTTGTTCATTTGTTTCTGTTACGTACATCGAACATAAAGCTAGAAAAATTTGTATGTAAATAAAAGTTACTGTTCACTTCACTTGTGTGTATACCCTGTTTTTTGGAGTATGATCAACACAATACTTCCCAGAGGCTTGGACGGGGTAGCAGGATTCACAGTACATGACTGGTGTGAGTTCTGTAGAAGTCTGGTGCCATAGAAATTATGACAATTCCATCCCTCCCACAACCCCTAGCCCAACCCCCAGCCATGAATTCGTTATTTAAAACAAAACAAACAAACAAAGAAAGCTTCCTGGGTTCATGGCAGTGAAGTATGCTGTGCAATAACTGTTGCTGTCCAAAGCACCACAATGAAAAAACAGAGGAGAACTTTACTGGAAAGTGTTTATCTCTTTTTTAATAATTAAGTGAGGATACAGACAAAAGAAACAAAACTAAACATCTGACACTGAGTGGTACTTTGAAGACTCCCCTACCTCCTCTTAACAGTTACCACTGACAACCATGAGAGTACTCACGCTATTGGAGCAACTGTGTACAACATCTGATAACAACTGTGAGCTATGGGGTCAGAAAATATTGTGAGGAAGGAATGTGCTAAGTGCCTCCTAAAACCTTAGGGAACAAATTTTTAATTACTTTAACAACGCTTAAGTGATCCCCATAAACCAATGTGAAACAGAGCAGTTAATATGCAAGAACATTGCTCAAGGATGGCATTAAAACATGTTAACAGTCTCCACAGCACAAAACCATGGCCAGAGATGTTAACCTTGAGGGTCCTCCCCCAGGTTGTCTGCTTTCCATTAGTACATTAACTGCAGGGGGGATCAAAACCCACCAAGGTGTTTCTCAGTACTACTATGTGGCAATGCTTAATTGAGCTTTTCCAGCAGCACCACAGTATCGCATCCCTCAGCACAGTCCCAAGTAGGGTGACCAGATAGCAAGTGTGAAAAATCAGAAGACAGGGTGCAAGTAATAGGCGCCTATATAAGAAAAAGGCCTGAATATCAGAACTGTCCCTAAAAAATCAGGACATCTGGTCATCCTAGTCCCAAGTCACCTTCTGGCTCCCTGCCATTCCATGATGTATAAGTACACAGTATAACAAATTTCCCTGGTGAACCAGGAGCTGTGGGCGCATGGGAGGGATCTGGCTCCTATATAGGCTTTGAAAAACAGATCTTTTCCTACTCGCTATGGAAGAAATTCTCCATTAGTCTCACATACATTACGCAAAGCACAGCACACCACAGTAATCCAAACTGTATTGGTCACATTGACATCCACCTGGGTCCGGAGGCATCACCAATGAGCTTTCTGACACCCAAAGGTGCACTCCACCAGCATTCTGTAGCTACTCAATCTGTAGTTTAACTCCCTCTTTCTTGAGGCAGTGATGTTGAAGTAAGGTTTCACGACCCACAGTATGCAGGGTCCCCCAAAATAAATGTCAGCATAGAAACACAAAAGATAGCCATGTTGTTTTGGGGAAATGAAGTCCCTTCTTCCCCCCTGTGGTACAATTCAGCTTCCTAAGCATCATGAACCTTTCCCACATGTCCAGTATTTGTGCTCATGTGGTCCACTAAGCCTTGCAGAATCAGTGAATAGTAACCTTTGTGGTTCACATATTCAGTGAACCCTTTTGGCAGGCAACATATAGAGATGCGTGTTCCATCAATGGTCCACACACAGTTCTGAAATCCAGTATAATTTCAGGGACTTCAGTTATGGCAACCACCTGTGGGTAGATGACAGTATTGATAGTCTTGCAAACCTGCACAACTACTGCCACAACTGTTGATTTCCCAACCCCTGATTGGTTGGCAACTGACCAGTAGCTGTCAGGTGTTACCAGCTTCCAAAGCACAATAGCCACCTGCTTCTGCACAAGGATGGGTTTCCAAAATCAAGTGGTTTGGTGCTATAGTTGGTGCAGGCTGCTCACACAACTCCTCGAAGGTGCACTTTCTCATTCTGATGTTCTGTAGCTACTGGTTGTTATCCCAGGTTCAAATGTCCTTTCACTCTCAACCTCAATCCCCCACAACACACACCTTCTCCACACACATTAAAGTGCACTGACTGATTCATCTCCCCTGCCTCTTCATGTCTATCATCCCCCCAAGACTATTCTTGTCCAGCACGAGACTAGAAAAGCAAGGGCTTACAGGAAAGTGTTACATGAGCCTCCAAGAGCGTCCTGGGCAGTGATTGATCACATTGTGTTTATCCTCTACCCAGCCAACACCTAAATCTCCCAGAGTAATGTGGTTGGTTTCTTCTCTCTCCAGGTACAAGGGTTAGAAGAGACATTCTTGCTGATTCATGTTCTGATTATCTCATGGGCCTGGTTGCCTCAGCGTGTGGCCTCTGAAATACATTGCCCCCTGCCATTTGTGGTCTCTTTCTTTGAAGTCACACCCTTCCATATTGCATATTATGGATGTCGCCAATCAGACACGTTACCCACAGTTCAGTGTGTGTTACCTTTCCCCTTAGTGCCTAGTCCACAGAGGCTTCAAAAAGGTTATAATTCACAACTACAGTACTTAGTCCTTATTCAGCAAATTGCCTTGCAATGCAAGAGTCCTGTATAGATAAAAATAATAAAGTAGGTTTCAGAGTAGCAGCCGTGTTAGTCTGTATTCGCAAAAAGAAAAGGAATACTAGTGGCACCTTAGAGACTAACCAATTTATTTGAGCATAAGCTTTCGTGAGCTACAGCTCACTTCATCGCATGCATAAAAGTCATCCGATGCATCCGATGAAGTGAGCTGTAGCTCACGAAAGCTTATGCTCAAATAAATTGGTTAGTCTCTAAGGTGCCACAACTACTTCTTTTCTTTTTAATAATAAAGTAATAATTAAAACCATGCAAGATTACTGCCATGATGTGAGCTGGGACAATAAGTTAGTAATGTATCTATTATATGAAGAGAAAAAAACTCTTGAATGCATTCTGTACAAAAACAAGAGCTTTGGGGATTTTGATGTGGAATGCAGAAATCCACTTGTTTATAAGAGACCAGGTTGAACTCTATCATACAGGCTGTTGCCTAAAGCAGCAAAACATGAAACTTGGTCTGTTTCCCCCTTTGTCTCCCTAGAATCTTCCCCTCTAGCCCTGAAGGCCTCATCTGTATGTCTGCTTCTCAAACACAACATAAAACAGAGGATGTTATATTTTCTTGAGACAAAATATACTTACACACAGCTTAACATTAGAGTGAGTGCTCACCCAGAAGATTTAGAGTTTAGGTTACAAAACTAAGCAAATAGCATGTCAGCATTCTGTGGAAATTCACTTTGAAGCAAACGGCATGTTCATGAATTTTAGCTGTGGTACATTACTAGGATGTGACATCCCTGAAATAATACGCATCTGAGGGCAGCCGCAGAGATGACCCTTGCACTGGAAGTTCATGGGAAAATTGTATAATTTTTGGATTTGGAAACATCTTTGCGAATCTCTCTCAATGCTGTGCAATTGTCTTAATTAGTTCAAAGATTTGGGGTAAAATTTTAAAGTCACTAAATTATTTCAGAGCTTAAGTCCCATTTTCAAAGTGACTAAGGAACCTAAGAGCTTCTCTACACTTAGGGTATATCTACACTACAAAATTAGATTGAATTTATAGAAGTCGGTTTTGTAGAAAGCGTTTTTATACAGTCGATTGTGTGTGTCCCCACACGAATGCTCTAAGTGCATGTAGTCAGTGGAGTGTGTCCACAGCACCTAGGCAACTGTCGACTTCCGGAGCATTGCACTGTTGGTAGCTATCTCACAGTTCCTGCAGTGTCCGCCACCCATTTCAATTCTGGGTAGAAATCCCAGTGCCTGATGGGGCTAAAACATTGTCGCGGGTGGTTCTGGGTACATATTGTCAGGCTCCCCTTCCCTCCCTCCTTCCATGAAAGCAAGGGCAGACAATCGTTTTGCACCTTTTTTCTTGAGTTACCTATGCAGACGCCATACCACGGCAAGTATGGAGCCCGCTCAGGTAACCGTCACCGTATGTCTCCTGGGTGCTGGCAGACATGGTACTGCATTGCTACACAGCAGCAGTTTATTGCCTTTGGGCAGCAGACAGTGCAGTATGACTGGTAGCCGTCGTCAATGTAGTCCAGGGTGCTCTTTTAACCGATCTCGATGAGATCGGGGCGCCTGGGCAAACATGGGAGTGACTCAGCCAGGTCATTTCCCTTTTAAGTTTCGTCTCATGGCGATTCAGTCCTACCGGCAGTGCACTGTCTTTTAATCAGCAGCCAGCAGAAGATGATGGCCAGCAGTCATACTGCACCGTCTTCTGCCGAGCACCCAGGAGATGACGATGGCTAGCAGTCGCACTGCACAGTCTGCTGCCAGCAAGATGTATAAAGATAGATGAAGTGGATCAAAACAAGAAATAGACCAGATTTGTTTTGTATTCATTTTCTCCTCCCTCCTTCCGTGAAATCAACGGCCTGCTAAACCCAGTTTTGAGTTCTATCCTTGAGATTTTGAGTTCTATCCTTGAGGGGGCCATTCTGTTTCTCACAAAGCCATTCCCTTTGTTGATTTTAATTCCCTGTAAGCCAACCCTGTAAGCCATGTCATCAGTCGCCCCTCCCTCCGTCAGGGTGACTAAAAGCACTTCTCTCAAAGCAGGGGCCCTGGCAATGTGGGCATCATGGTGCTAATGGGGCAGGTTCATGCAGTGGAACGCCGATTCTGGGCTCGGGAAACAAGCACAGACTGGTGGGACCGCACAGTGTTGCAGGTCTGGGACAATTCCCAGTGGCTGCGAAACTTTCGCATGCGTAAGGGCACTTTCATGGAACTTTTTGACTTGCTTTCCCCTGCCCTGAGGCGCAAGAATACCAAGATGAGAGCAGCCCTCACAGTTGAGAAGCGAGTGGCAATAGCCCTATGGAAGCTTGCAACGCCAGACAGCTACCGGTCAGTCAGGAATCAATTTGGAGTGGGCAAATCTACTGTGGGGGCTGCTGTGATGCAAGTAGCCAATGCAATCAAAGATCTGCTGATATCAAGGGTAGTGACCCTGGGAAATGTGCAGGTCATAGTGGATGGCTTTGCTGCAATGGGATTCCCTAACTGTGGTGGGGCCATAGACGGAATCCATATCCCTATCTTGGCACTGGAGCATCAAGCCGGCGAGTACATAAACCACAAGGGGTACTGTTCAATAGTGCTGCAAGCACTGGTGGATCACAAGGGACGTTTCACCGACATCAACGTGGGATGGCCGCGAAAGGTACATGACGCTTGTATCTTCAGGAACTCTGGTCTGTTTCAAGAGCTGCAGGAAGGGACTTTATTCCCAGACCAGAAAATAACCATTGGGGATGTTGAAATGCCTATAGTTATCCTTGGGGACCCAGCCTACCCCTTAATGCCATGGCTCATGAAGCCATACACAGGCAGCCTGGACAGTAGCCAGGAGCTGTTCAACTACAGACTGAGCAAGTGCAGAATGGTGGTAGAATGTGCATTTGGATGTTGAAAAGCGCGCTGGTGCAGTTTACTGACTCGGTTAGACCTCAGTGAAACCAATATTCCCACTGTTATTACTGCTTGCTGTGCGCTCCACAATATCTGTGAGAGTAAGGGGGAGACATTTATGGCAGGGTGAGAGGTTGAGGCAAATCGCCTAGCTGCTGGTTACGCACAGCCAGACACCAGGGCGGTTAGAAGAGCACAGGAGGCCGCAGTGTGCATCAGAGAAGCTTTGAAAACCAGTTTCATGACTGGCCAGGCTACGGTGTAAAAGTTCCGTTTGTTTCTTCTTGATGAATCCCCACACCCCTTGGTTCACTCTACTTCCCTGTAAGCTAACCACCCTCCCCTCCTCCCTTCGATCACCGCTTGCAGAGGCAATAAACTCATGGTTGCTTCACATTCATGCATTCTTTATTAATTCATCACACAAATAGGGGGATAACAACCAAGGTAGCCCAGGAGGGGTGGTGGAGGAGGGAAGGACAAGGCCACACAGCACTTTAAAAGTTTAAAACTTTAAAACTTATTGAATGCCAGCCTTCTGTTGCTTGGGCAATCCTCTGGAGTGGAGTGGCTGGGTGGCGGAGGCCCCCCCACTGCATTCTTGGGCGTCTGGATGAGGAGGCTATGGAACTTGGGGAGGAGGGTGGTTGGTTACACAGGGGCTGTAGCGGCGGTCTGTGCCATTCCTGCAGCTCAACCACATGCTGGAGCATATTAGTTTGATCCTCCAGCAGCCTCAGCATTGAATCCTGCCTCCTCTCATCACGCTGCCGCCACCTTTCAGCTTCAGCCCTGTCTTCAGCCCGCCACTTACTCTCTTCAGCCCACCATCTCTCCTCCCGGTCATTTTGTGCTTTCCTGCACTCTGACATTGTCTGCCTCCACGCATTCGTCTGTGCTCTGTCAGTGTGAGAGGACAGCTTGAGCGTTTTTTTCACCTTCTAATCTTCTCTAGCCTCTGGGAAGGAGAAGATCCTGTGATCCTTGAAACACATGCAGCTGGTGGAGAAAAAAAAGGAACAGTGGTATTTAAAAAGACACATTTTACAGAACAATGGGTACACTCTTTCACGGGAAACCTTGCTGTTAACATTACATACACAGCACATGTGCTTTCATTCCAAGGTCACATTTTACCTCCCCGCAGCACCTCTGAATGTCCCCTTAAGAAAAGCACCCTATTTCAACCAGGTGACCATGAATGATATCACTCTCCTGAGGATAACACAGAGAGATAAAGAACGGATGTTGTTTGAATGCCAGCAAGCATACACTGCAATGCTTTTTTCTACAATGATTCCTGAGTACGTGCTACTGGCCTGGAGTGGTAAAGTGTCCTACCATGGCAGACAGAATAAGGCTGCCCTCCCCAGAAACCTTTTGCAAAGACTTTGGGAGTACATCCAGGAGAGCCGCAAATGTCAGGGCAAATTAATCATTAAACATACTTGCTTTTAAACCATGTATAGTATTTTAAAAGGTACACTCACCAGAGGTCCCTTCTCCGCCTGGCGGGTCCGGGAGGCAGCCTTGGGTGGGTTCGGGGGGTACTGGCTCCAGGTCCAGGGTGAGAAACAGTTCCTGGCTGTCGGGAAAACCGGTTTCTCCACTTGCTTGCTGTGAGCTATCTACAACCTCATCATCTTCCTCGTCCCCAAAACCTGCTTCTGTGTTGCCTCCATCTCCATTGAAGGAGTCAGACAACACGGCTGGGGTAGTGGTGGCTGAACCCCCTAAAATGCCATGCAGCTCATCATAGAAGCGGCATGTTTTGGGCTCTGACCCGGAGCGGCCGTTCGCCTCTCTGGTTTTCTGGTAGGCTTGCCTCAGCTCCTTAAGTTTCACACGGCACTGCTTCGGGTCCCTGTTATGGCCTCTGTCCTTCATGCCCTGGGAGATTTTAACAAAGGTTTTGGCATTTCGAAAACTGGAATGTAGTTCTGATAGCACAGATTCCTCTCCCCATACAGCGATCAGATCCCATACCTCCCGTTTGGTCCATGCTGGAGCTCTTTTGCAATTCTGGGACTCCATCATGGTTGGCTCTGCTGATGAGCTCTGCATGGTCACCTGTAGCTTGCCACGCTGGCCAAACAGGAAATTGAAATTAAAAAGTTTGCGGGCCTTTTCCTGTCTACCTGGCCAGTGCATCTGAGTTGCGAGTGTTGTCCAGAGCGGTCACAATGGAGCACTCTGAGATAGCTCCCGGAGGCCAATACAATCTAATTGTGTCCACAGTACCCCAAATTCGACCCGGCAAGGCTGATTTCAGCGCTAATCCCCTTGTCGGGAGTGGAGTAAGGAAATCGATTTTAAGAGCCCTTAAAAAGGGCTTCGTCATGTGGACGGGTGCAGGGTTAAACCGATTTAATGCTGCTAAATTCAACCTCAACTCCTAGTGTAGACAAAGGCTTAGAAGTTTTGCTGCTTTAACTGTGCTGGCATAGCGAAAGCAGCAAAAGCTCCCTTGTGTAGATGCAGTTTTACCAGTATAAACATGCATCCTAAGTCACTCAGGCACTTTTAAAAATTGTTACCCATCGATAATGGTTGAATTATTTCTATTACAACATTCAAAAATACGTAAACTACTAATGCATTTGAATTTTAGGCATTGCATACAGGATGCAATCTATTTTGAAAAAAGGATATTAACATTTCTGTATATACCTTCTGAGCAGAGTCCAAGATATTCCCATGTTGTATAAAATCAGCTCCCCTTACTCCCTCCTCTTAAAACAAGACCCCAACAGTTTTATGTAGGGGGTCTTCTCCTCCCTTGCTGTACTTGTGTATTACTTGGTTGCGATAAGATGACAATTCTGCAAAGAAAATAGATTGTATTGCATGTGTTAGGAAAATCCAACACTTTCTTTAAATGGGGCAGGGGCTGAATCATTCTGTGTGTCCTATATAAAAAATGGAAATGAAAAAAAGCCATTTTAATTTTTTATTGAATTTATTTATCTAACTCAAACTATAAACAAAAAAAGGACGAGGTAAAATTCAGAATAAGAAATTTCTTTCTTTCACAAGTCCATTCAACAGTGAGTACACTATATACAAAGATAAAAATAATCTGGAAAATCCTAAACTTGCCAACTTTAAAATGAAACCACATACGTTCTTTTTCAATTTTTTTTTTAAAAAGCATATTTCTCAGGGCCAAAATAATGAAAAAGCAAATCAGCCTGAGAGGGTAACTTACTTAGTGACTCCTTTTGGAGTGAGCATTGGGATACTGAAAGGTGACTTCTTCCATTAAAAGCTATTGATAGCCTCAAAACGTAAGAAATAGTTCTTTCCCCTCTCCCCATTACCTTTCTTATGCCCTGAATTAATTAATACAGGAATAATTACTAATAATTTAATTAAAGAGACAGTATTCCACTACCTTATTTAGCCTGTTTTGATATGCTGGAAATTTCTTCAGATTAGTTAGGTAAATGTAATCGAATCAGTAGTGATAAAAAGTAAGAGAATGTAAAGTTCACGTCAAAATGTGAACTCTGGTGTAAGGACAGTGAAGATGGAATTAGTGAAGGGAATGTGGATTGGCTGTGGCAAGCCTAGATTAATTTGTTGATTAGGCATTGCTGTTAATGTAACACTCAGAAGAATCATAGAATATCAGGGTTGGAAGGGACCTCAGGAGGTCATCTAGTCCAACCCCCAGCTCAAAGCAGGACCCAAGCCCCAATTTTTGCCCCAGATCCCTAAATGGCCCCCTCAAGTATGGAACTCACAACCCTGTGTTTAGCAAGCCAATGCTCAAATCACTGAGCTATCCCTCCCCCCAAAGCTAGTGTTTTGCTGAAATAAGATATTACTTAATAACTCAGGGCTACTTCCTGCCCTCTGATGCACAGTGTGCAGGCAGATTCTTACCCCAGGCAGCAGGGTAGTATCCCTCCTGGTCTCAAGAACACATTAGGAAATATGTTTAATAATATACTTCCCCAAGCACCAAGGCCCTCCAAGGTCTAGGTGAAAGGGCGTGCCCAGCTCTCTATCTTGAGAAAATATATATATATATGTATAACAAGAATAATACTCACAGATCTTATAAGCTATGTATATGGCAAGTAAGTAGGTTAGTGTTAGTTTAAGTTGATGTTTATGAAGTGCTACATAATGCTAAAAATTCACCAGAATGCACACAAAACCCTCTAGTAGCAGGGGGCCTCGCAATCCACAGATCTCCATTTTAGCTACAAAATTGGGCCTTCCAGTACTTGCATAGAGACCCCAGTATAAGTAGCTAAGATCTACTTTGCAAGAGTGGAAGATGGAAGGTCATAACCTAGAGATCTCACACATACACACTTTATATGTCAAATAAATCAGTTAAGTCTGTCCCTCCCACTCCAAAAAATGTCACTAACTCTCTTCAGAAACACCAGGCTGGCCTTGTGTATAGTGATGCACAATCACAGTGAATGGTAGACAGTTGTACCAGATCTGTGTTTGTGTGGAGGGACATGAAAATCTGTTTTGCTGGCCCGTTCAAGAATAGGTTCTGGCCCTAGTGCACCTATGCAAGATAAGATTGTATATGCTCCTCGTGTTCTTCAGCACTCCAGTTCCCATACCTGTGCTGATGCTCCAGTGTCCCATGGGGTCATAATTAGTTGGCTTGGTGGTATTATCAGGACCTAACCTCCCTATGCATGTCATGGTTGGCAGCAGGTGCTGGGGTAGTGGGGGCCACTCTAGTCAACCAATACCATTCTGCTCTCCCCCCCCACCCAACCTTATCATCACTGAGTTGAGTTTTCCCCTTGCTTTGTATAAAACAACATACGGGAAACATGTAATGATACATTTTTTTGTCCTGCTCCTTGTTGGGCTCACAGACATGGGAGCTATGAAATGGGGAGATGGAACCCAGTTAGCCCTGTATATTTAACTTGAATATTTAAATAGCAAATCTTTATTTAATCGTTAAAAAAATCCCATATCTATAGTGCCGAATCTCTCTCTCTCTCTCTCTCTTTTATCTTAAGTTTTTTGAGACTGTTTTGGATCAAATAAAAAATATACAAAAACAAACAGACTTGATATGCCAACAACAGGTCAAAGGAACAATACAAATTTCCTGAATGGAGAGGTAGCAAAACGTAGCCACCTGGTGTCACAGAGCTCATCCTGGAATCTAATCAAAGGAAGGCAAAGTGCCACAAGAGCAGCCTATCTGAAACCCAGGGGTATTCTGAAATCTCATGAGATTTCCAATGTGATACCACACCAACGGAGCATGTCAATTTTGTTGCCTAGCAGATGTCCACCTCTGAATCTGTTGCAGCTTGTTCATAAGTTTTCAGTGTTCAGCTAGTTGAATACTGTCAATATTGTTTTTAAAATGATAGCAAACCTTGGCACCCAATGGGTGGGTTGAGCCAAACACAGAAAAAGAGTTTCTGGACACTGCAAAATAAACACAGACAATTCAGTAATTCTACTGGCTAGAGATGGACCTGATCCAAAACTAGAAATTCCCATGGATCTATGGAGTGCAGAGAACCTGAAGCTGGATCTGGATCCAAACTGTATTACTTTTGAATATATTTATAATAGGATGTACCTCCTAAGTTTTAACTCCCCTGTATAGAAAAGGAAGCTGAAATCTTGCTCAGATCTGAATATTGCAGCTGTTTCCTATCTCTTTGAAACCTGTTGCATTCTCTCTGATGATGCAACTCGTTGATGTTAAGCAAGATGTATAACAGGATGCAGACCAACAGGGAAACAAACAGTTCATTATAGTGCTTCTGCCTTTTTCCTTTTGTTATCCAGTCTTGCTGTATGACCAAAGATATGCTAAATATAAGAGAAATCCCTCTCTTCCACAAGGGATTCCATCAGTGTAAAAAAATCAATAATAGAAGAATAAGGGATAGTGGATGCCTGTTATTGTGTGGATTACTTTAACATGTGTTTTAACTTCTCCATTTCTCCAAGTTCAGAATTCATTATTAGATCTATTGCCCCTTTTTCTTAGACCATGCTGATACCAATGTTATTCCTTTCTCCAGCAGTAGCAGATGTCCTGAGCCTTGCAAAGTGAAGTATCTTTGGAGGGGGGGGGGGGAAATCAGTGACACAGAATCTGGGCATATTCTAAGTGTAACTTGTTTTACTTATATATACACATCCATCCTGGAACAGAGGTAGCCAAGCAGCATGCAGGCAACCTCTTCTTTCAGGAATCTCTGCCCAACACCAATATACAATTCTCAGGGAGCAACTCTACCTTAAGAATTGATTCTAACTAGAGACAAAGGCAGAGAGCCAAGTCTTTCCTACCACTCACACAGCTCCTTCTCCAAGGACCCCTGTCTCTATGTACAACCTTGCAAAAACTAACAAAGCATGCCTCTCCAAGACAGAACACTTGCTCCCATACTGAAAAAATTGGAAGACCATTGCCAGCTGCTGCCTGCCTGTCACAACAGTACAATGGCAAAGTTATCAAGTGATTCAAAAAGCTTTCTGCATTCCTCTGTCAGGGTAACTGACGCTAAGAGGAAATATCAAATATTTAAAAATTGTGCAATGCAAGCTGACCTCTGCATCTGTGTGAAGTCCTACAGAAGCCAACTTGAACGATCAGGGCCCTAGATCCTTTATATTGAAAGGTTACAAAATCCTAATTTACTGTAGATCACTTTTACTTTTGCATTTTGCTCACCTACCATGATGTTGCAAGGTTTGAGTTTCCAACACTGCAGGGAAAATTTGAAATTTAAAAATCTGTTTAATTTTTTTAAATGTATTGAAAATGTTTCCTTTTCTTAGATTTTGTAAATGGATCAGGCCCTAAACCCTCTGAATGCTTCAAGGATATACACCAAAGGTGAAATTTTGTCCCCCACCGAAACTGATGACAAAATTCAAGTTGGTTCCAATGAGCAGAGGATTTCACCAAAAGTTACTATGGGTTACTTACCACGGTAGTGTCCATTGCCTCCTATGAATTAGATGTTTCCAGAACTCTAAGCAGATTCAGACTAAGTGCTGTGCCTTCTCCCATCCCACTTCTCTCTTGAGTAGATCTTGTCAAAGGGAAAAAAGAAAGACAGAAAGAAATGAAATGATTTTTTTTCAGTTGGAAGAAGGGACAATTTTTGAAACAAACTGTCCCTCTTTTAGCCAGCTTTATTCTTGAGTGTTCACTATAGGTTACAATGTGGGGCTCGAACTAGAGCCCATTATAGTCATAAGAGTCCTTTCAGCAATTTCATTGAGCTTTGGATCAAAACCATCTAAGGTCCTCTTTGCAACAATACCAGTCATTATCATCTGTTTCTATGATATATTATATTAAAGTGCTACATTTATAGATCTGTAAATCAAAGAAGGCAGAATTAACTGCTAGACTCACATCTAACTACGATCACCTTCCTGAGAGGTAATCCAAATAACCTTGGTTTATTTACAGGAAGTCAGGGACATTTTCTTTCTTTTCAAATCTCCTTTTGTTTTTGTTTCATTTTGTTTTAATCAAAAGTGCATAATTAAAGCATATTTGAAAAAACGTGGGCTTTTATTCAATATTGCACTTTCAATTGGCTGTGTTGCAAAAGCACACTGATTTCACCATATGTTGTTGATTCTGTCTAGTCTCTCAGCAACAGACACCAGCAATTGCACTAGCTGCTGACTGCACAAGTAATAACCACCTTGACAGCAGCTGAACCTCTGTCAGAGTGGTGTAGTAAAGAGAATTAGCAATTCCTTTACATAACTTCAGTAGAAATCTCCTCTCTGGAGAATCTCACAGCTGTGCCACAGCATATTTGGGCAGAAAAATAAACATCCAGTAAGAACAGATCTTTGCAATAATGTATTGGCAAACAGACCTAAAAGAATGGTCTTTGTAGCAAATGGAACTGAATTAAATTAATGCCACAGTGGTATTAAATATCTATCAACTCATTTATAGATAGGAAAAAAATAAATTGCGGGGTTCCAAACAAAGCTGTTAGATCTTTGCCACACAAATAAGCAGTTGCCTGAAAGTTGTAAGTCTGTCTTCATCCTCTTTAAAACTTCTCTAACTCCAATCCAGTTCACTTCCTAGACTTCAGTTTGGCTGCCACCTGTTAAGCAAAATAACAAAATACCTAGTTTCTGATTCAGCCTTGTCCTCTGCTTCTGACTTCTGGTTCCTGACCCTGGAGGAACAAATGGCTCTGATTCCTGACTCCCGTCTCAGGCTCTAGCCATTAGGCCAGCCACCCATGCCCCAGATAGTGAAGCCATGATGGGGTGGTGGAGCCACAGCAATCTCCGTGCTCCCTGGATTTCCTTAATGCAGCCACAACTATGCCCCCTTTTTATAACTTCATAAATGTTTTTATTAAACATTCTATAGGGTAAAAAGAAGGCCACCTCCAAAATCTTTTACTGGACAAAAAGTGCTTAAAATCATGCTTCAGATGCTGTTTTTAAACACATGGGTCTCTGCAAGTGAACATGGGACAAAAGCGTCACAGCAAATAGAGAAGACAATGTATCAGTTAAAAATAAGCTATCAATCTACCATCTTACCATTTTTTCTGGGATGAGGACAGCTTAGCGCCATCACCATTTCACTGTATAGCTCAGGCCTTTGAAAACTTTTGCTCTGACATTATGTTTTAAAATGCGAATGCTCGTCTGCTCCACCACCTGAAGATAACAAAGATGAAAGTGAGTACTGGAATTTACAAGGGATAAAAAAGCCATCATCACACCTCTTAAAAATTATATTTTCACCTGTTCTTCTAGTCTTAGCTCTAGTCTCAAACTTCCAGGCCTAAATATATGAAAAAAACAAGAATAAGAAGCGCACCAAAACAGCAGAAGATGAAACTTGATAGGGATTTGGAATTAATTGTGATAAAGTACCATATCCTATTTTACAGGATTTATCCTTCATGAAGTCAATAGCACAATACCAAACAGTGAGATAAGGGGTTTTAATGGAATGGATATAAATTTAGATTTAAATGAGTGACATTCCTAGTTAGGTATAGTTGAGGGGTATACAGGGCCTAATCCTGGATCAATGAAGACAACAAGAGCAGGATCCAGGCTGTAGTACAGACTTACAGGCAGCTAGCAGTGAACCTTCAACTAAGTACATGTGTGTGTCATTCGAAGAGATTCACTATCAGTATCTTTCTCTTTTCTGGCTGTTTTTTAAGAACAAACTCCTCCCTCCTCTTCTGATATACTCAGCACCTAAGCATCAAAAAAACATACTTTGGCATGCAATGCATCACATATGTACTTTGTAGATAGGTTGGCTCCTGGAAGAGATATTTTTCACTCTGTTCATGAATGCAGTTCATTCTGCATCAAATTCCCACACAAAAGTTAAACTTTATTAAAGTGGGGTCAAAGTTGGTGCCATACAACTAGGCCTTCTGCTCAACATTCCCTTCAAACTCCCAAAATTAAAAACCAAAACAAAACAAGACCAGAAATGTTCAGTTAAGATCCCAGCATATCTTTCAACAGAACATCATCACTACACCCCAAAAACAAGCCAGAAACTTGAGAAACCAGGAAATGCAGTCAAGATAATGGGATAATAAAGAAGAAGAGATTATGAGGGAACGACTGAATTGTACAAATTGGAGTCCTGTTATATTGGACATAGATACAATGGTAATAGTTGTATGGATAGATAATGTACTTTGATATTCTACATTCATTGTGGCATCCTTAAAGACGCAGAGCTAATGTTGCCTGGATTCAAAAGCAGAGCTGGGCAAATAACTGATTTTTTAGTTCACTTATAGTTTGGGGGAAGGATTTTGTTCAGGTCAATCAATCAAAAAATTACGAAAAATTCAGGAAATTTAAAAAAGACTATTTTGGATTGAATAAAAGGCCATTTTTTCAAGCCCAGATGGATTTCTCCACATGGTGGCTAAAGTGTGGGAGAGCTGGGTTCAATTTCCCCTTCTGCCTTATGAGCAGCAGGAATTTGAACTTGGTCCCCCCACATTGCAGGAGAGTGGCCTAACCACTGTGCTATGCGACATTCTGGGGCAGGTCTCAGTCTCTCCTGTAGATGCTGTTCCACTTTATATAAATAATTAAATAGTTCTTGGAGCAGGGACTTAAACTTGGCTTTCTTGCCTCTGAGGGGACTGCTCTAACTACCAGGCCAGAGAGAGAGTCTCAGGGCTTGTCTATCCGTAAAATGCTGTAGCAGAGCAGCTATACCAATGCATCTGCACCACTGTAGTGCTTCAGGTGCTACCCATGCCAACAGTAGGGCTTCTCCCTTTGGCATAGGTACCCCACCTCCCCGAGTGGTGGTAGCTATGTCAACAGAAGCCCTCCAATGAATATTGTGCTGTCTATGCTGGGAGTTAGGTCAGTATAACTGTGTCCTCACAGACATAAGTTGCTAGTGTAGACCAGCGTAATTCTCTTTCCCTGGCCCAATCATTCATTGTGGCAATTCAATCATTCACACCATACTTTTTTATCGCTTCTCTTATTGTATAGAGCAGGGGTGGGCAAACTACGGCCCGCAGGCCACAGCCGGCCCATCAGACCATTTAATCTGGCCCTCAACTCCCGCCAGAGAATGAGGTTCGGGGTTTGCCCTGCTCCGTGCAGCTCCCAGGAAAGAGCCGACATGACCCCCCTCCAGCTTCTATGTAGTATGCGGAGGTGTGGCCAGGTGGCTCTGCATGCTGCCCCTTCCGCAGGCACCACCCCTGAAGCTCCCATTGGCCGTGGTTCCCGGCCAATGGGAGCTGCAGGGGTGGTGCCTGCAGATGGGGTGGCGCGCAGAGCCGCCTGGTCATGTCTCAGAGCCAGAGGCGGGACATGCTTCTGGAAGCTGCTTGTGGTAAGCGCCACCCGGAGCCTGCACCCCTGAGTCCTCTCCTCCCTCCCCCCGCGCCCTAATCCTCTGCCCCATCCCTGAACCCCCTACCACCCTCCAAACCCCTCAGTCCCAGCCCAGAGCACCTTCCTACACTACAAACCCCTCATCCCCAGCCCCACCCCAGAACACTCATCCCCCCTGCACTGCAACCCAGAGCCCCCTCCCACATCCTGAACTCCTCATTTCTGGCCCCAGTTGGAGCCCTCATCCCCTCCCGCACCTCTACCCCCAATTTCGTGAGCATTCATGGCCTGCCATACAATTTCCGTACCCTGATGTGGCCCTCAGGCCAAAAAGTTTGCTCAACCTGGTATAGAGTATGAACTAAAGTTTAAAGATAACCTTTACATAATTAGAACCAATATCTACAAAATGATACATAATGGCATTAGCAACTCTTGATTATAGCAAAGTATGTGCAAGTGTGAAAGATCTTTTGCTTCCTTTTCTTTTTTATGTTGCATGCTTTATACATTTGTATGCTTTTCCAGCTAAATATTCAAGGCTTTACATTTTGTGCTAATGTATGTATGCACATTAATTCCACTGCAATAAGCACTAGTCACTACAAAACACAACATAAATCTGAATTCTTAATATATTTCTATAGTAGGTTAGCGCATTCCATAATTTGATATATTTTTCTTTAATGCCTATTTTCATATTCATAGTCTTGAACTAAAACACATGCATATAGATTGCATAATTTCCACATCCTAAGCAATTAATCTTTATTGAAAATAATTATTTTAGGTGTCAATTCATCATTTATAACTGAATATATTGAATCTTCTCCTTGCATTAACAGTGCACGTACAGTAAATTTATTAAGATGGAATCTGCTTCTTTCTCTCTAGCCAACTAGTAAAAATAGTTAAGCGGAAATCTATGTTACTCTTCTCTCTTTCTTTGAAGTCTTTCTGAATGAAGGCCCCAAGTATAAAATTTTCAAAAGTGGCTAAGTGACTTCAGAGCCTAAGTTCCATTTTTAAATGAGATTTGGGTACTTAACTACCTAAATCTCATTGAAAGTCATTGGTATTTAGGCTCTTATGGGCCAGATTTGCAAAGGTATTTAGTAGACTAGAGAAAGGTAATTCTGCTTTACACTGGATTTTGATTTTTCAAAATTTGGTTTCATTCCAATTAGGAATGAAAACTAAAAATTTAGGAATTCTCAACAAAAGGGAATGGAGTCCTGGTTCTTGGGCAGGCCACATGGCTGTCTGCATCATAGCCATGGAAGTCCCATGTTCCCTGGCTGCGTGGCACTTGACACTTCTGGTTGCTCCAAAGCCGCAGACCCTGGAAGCCCATCAGAATGTTGGACTGGCTCCATGAAACTTTTCAATTTTGCTGAGTTGGCAAATTCTGACCAAATAATGTTTCTCTCATTTTTAGCTGCCTAGCTCCCATTTATTTCCCAGGAGTTAGGCATCTATCCTGTTTAGGCACTTCTGAAAATCCCACCTGGCACCTGTCTGCATCTTTCCTAAATACCTTTGGAAATCTGGCCCTAAGAGCTTTAAGTCTCTTTCAAAAATGGGACCTGGGTGCTTTTGAAAGTTCTAGCCCAAATGCATAAATTGGCATTTACCCAGAATACAAATGTTTCTTTGAAAATATAAATAGGTAAGATGAAAGTTATGCAAGCTAATACCTGTTTTTCTTGTATTTAACTGTAAAAACATTAATGATGTTCACTGTTAATTTATTTCCTAAGCACCCACCCCCACACATATCAATCAGTATACACTTAAATTAAGTGTACATTGATTGATCTGAGTGGGTATGTGTTTAGGAAACAAATCTTTTTATATATGCAAAATAATACCACTATCCATATAAAGGACACTACCTCATCTGCATACTGAAATATGTCTGTCACTGGAGATATTTCAGCAGGAGTACCAATTGTTCTAGTTTCCTCGGTGTTTATTTATCATACATTCATTTAATGAAAGACAAATTGGTGCTGGAGATAGTACTCTTAGGCCTCAATACTGCAATCAGATCTACGTACATATGCCCTTACTCCAGCATGAAACACCACTGACTTCAGGAGGAAATGTTTGTCTGTGCAGCCTCCTAACTTGTGTCGAACAGCTGCTCTTGTTATGTGAAGATGTGCAATGTGGCTAGAAAAAACAAAGATCAAAGTCCATCTTGAACTGTAAAGCTCAGGACTGCTGAAGCCTACATCAGGCTCAATATTAGAGTTATGTAAATATTACATTGTTTAATCGCTTAAATTATTTAGTTACAGTTTAATCACTAAATGCAAGTGCTCCATGCATCACTGAAAAGTACAACATGCCACTGAACTCAGTCTGCACAAGCTCAAAGGTCCGCGTGGGCCACAAGCAAGAGTAAAAGTGTGTCCTACACCAGACAGGCTGATTCTAGTGCAGTTATAGGGGAAATTCTTGTCATAGAGGTGTCTACTCTGGATGAAAAGTTAAAACAGAAACTGTCTCTGTCTATTTCTGACCATACAGCTCTAGCAATGTGGACTGGATCTTCTCCACAATATCAGCTGAGAGAACAATTTGCCAGGTTTTGACAAATACTCCAGCAGCAAGATCTACCTCCAATGTGATTGAAAGAGCAGGCTGATCAATGTGGTGCTCAACAACAACCCAAACAGTCTGAAATAAGGGCTGCACTCACTCCCTGTCAAATAAAACTCTTTGTTCCCCACATTTCCATCCAGCGGTGAGAACATTTGCTATAACACTCTGTTCCTGCCTTCCCCACCTCAAGGAGCAACATATTTTAGATAGAATGAGGGCCAGAATCAGTGCCCACGTTGCTATCCATCTAAACAAGGTGTTGTATAGCACCTATTATCATGGCCTTCATTGCAGAAACCCAACTGCCAAAAACGAAAAATGTTGTCCTCTGGTAATTGTACAGGTAGAAGTTGAAGACTTTCATCAGCCAGAGAAGAATCCACCCCCATGATAGAATGCCTGGTAATTCACTGAGCATGCTCACTAAACTCTCACCATCCATCCTTATAAGCTTTGTTGCCATGAAGCAATTGAGTTGAGTATTTGATTATTTCTCTGGAAAAAATGATAGGTTAGGAAAGCCCCATTTATGTCTTGGGGGTTGGGGGAGGGCATATTTTTGCATCTCACTTATAGTGGTGTAAATCTGATGTAATTTCACTGACATTAGTAATTTAGCTCCAGCTTCACACTAGTGGTACACAGTCAGTAACTGGCAAAGCCAACTGTAGAATTGGGTTTTCCTGAATCCTAGTCCTCCCACAAAACTCTTATTAGTCAACAGCCACCGAAGTATTTTTGAACTGACATGTTTCCTAAATCCACTCTTGTCTTAGTTTGGAAGCAAATAAGTTTTTCTTGTCACTGCCCCATTGTTCATCAAGCAATTCAGTTTAATTAAAAGGCAAAGTTTAAGTATTTCCAAACACATTTTAAATTAATCCTAGTTTTTTTTACAACCTAAACCCGTCTGACTCCATGAGTCACTATTTTCTCTTCTGAGAGTTCATCCTATTGTGAGTCACATATTATGAATGTAATCACCATGGTAACCATGGGAAGTGGGCTGAGAATATGATTTGGGAAGTGAAGGCTACACCAACGTTTCTGTATTATGGTGACATTTTGTGAAGGGATCCAGCCCCATTGGTATGAAGATATTTTTAGGACATTATTCACACTCTGGAAAAATGCAGTCTAGATCAGTGATATGAACTTTTATTTTTGAATTTGTCAAGTAAACAGTCATTTGCTTTCACGCATATTAACTGAAAAAGTCTCCATTTCCAGCACATGCAACTACAAAATACAAACACGTACTGTGAATGATATTCATAAGAATTCTTAAGTCATGCCACAAAAAAATCATTTTAAAACAACATGATCACAAACCAGGAAATCTAAAATTCTGCTTCCAGCTCTGCAGCCCACAGTCCATTAGCCTTGGACAGATCAGTTAACCTTCTTGTGCCTGAGGTTCCCTATATGCTACATGGGGATAATACTGAGCCTTCTTTCTTCGGAATGTAATACTTATCTATACCTCAACTGCCATCCTCTCTACCTCTCCACCACCAGCTCCTTCACCATCATTAATATTAATTTCTGGAATTGCACGTGAAGGAGCTCAGCAGGTATCCTCAATGAAGGCAGTATGGATAGAAATGATGGTCCAAACCCTAGAAAAAGAGAAGTATCCCTGCATAGATGCAAACCATGTTATCAGAAATCCTCCATTTTTGCTGTGTTTGTAGCAGGCTAGCGTGTCTGGCTCAAACCAGGCAGGGTACTGAAGTCCCAAGCTGCCAGGGAAAATGGGCTCGGAGGTAGTCCCGGCACATCAGGTGGCAGTCCCAAAGGGGGTTTCTGTGATCCAACCTGTCACACTAATAATTTTTGTTGCCCTTTTTTGAACCTTTTCCAATTCCAATATATATATATACATATATTGGATGGAGCAACCACATCTGCACGCAGTATTCAAGATCTGTGTGCACCATGGATTTATATAGAGGCAATATGATCTTTTCTGTCTTATTATCTATCCCTTTCTTAATGATTCCCAACATTCTGTTTGCTTTTTTGACTGCCACTGTGATCTTTGGTTGCATTTCTCGTTTTATTCACAATACCATCTATAACCTGTATAGTTGTCTCTTGTCCACAGCAATTCACATTCAGGGATCATAAATAACATGCAGGCTCATTTGAACAAACATGCAGATAGAATGTAAGGTCAACAACCAAAGCTCAGGTGGCTTAGCAGTGATGTTAGAGCACAGCAATAATCACATTGCTCATTTGTTATTGACTATCATTTCAGCAGTTCTCTTTTGTTAGCCATTTTCCAAAGGAGTCATTTTCCTTCACACAGGCCTGAGTATTTAACTTTTGCTTGCTTCATCATATGCATGCAGGTTCTTCAGTACCTTAAGTGTAGGGTGACCAGATGTCCCAATTTTATAGGGACAGTCCCAATTTTTGAGTCTTTTTCTTATATATGCTCCTATTACCCCCCAAACCCTGACTTGATTTTTCACACTTACTGTCTGGTCACCCTACTTAAGTGCCATCACTGTCATCATCAGTAATTTCCAATAATTCCTCTATGAAAGCTACAGTTTTATTTATTATGTAAAGGCTCTGAATTTATTAGCTTGGCATAAATGTCACTAAGAAAGAATAGGAGTACTTGTGGCACCTTAGAGACTAACCAGTTTATTTGAGCATGAGCTTTCGTGAGCAACAGCTCACTTCATCGGATGCATAGCATATCGTGGAAACTGCAGAAGACATTATATACACACAGAGACCATGAAACAAAACTTCCTCCCACCTCACTCCCCCGCTGGCAACAGCTTATCTAAAGTGATCCTCAAGTAGAGCCATTTCCAGCACAAATCCAGGTTTTCTCACCCTTCCCCCCACACACACACACACATACAAATTCACTCTCCTGCTGGCAACAGCCCATCCCCCTTTTTTGAAACCCCTCTTTATAATGCGCATGATAATCAAGGTGGGTCACCTCCAGCACTAATCCAGGTTTTCTCACCCCCCCCCCAACACCCCCCCTTTTCCAAAAACCACACACACAAACTCATTCTCCTGCTGGCAACAGCTCATCTTACAATGTGCACAGCAATAATCCAAGTTTAACCAGAACGTCTTGGGGTGGGGTTTGCAGGAAAAAAAACGAGGGGAGACAGGCTACCTTGCATAATGACTTAGCCACTCCCAGTCTCTGTTCAAGCCCAAATTAATAGTATCCAATTTGCAAATGAATTCCAATTCAGCAGTTTCTCGCTGGAGTCTGGATTTGAAGTTTTTTTGCTTTAAGATAGCGACCCTCATGTCTGTGATTGCGTGACCAGAGAGATTGAAGTGTTCCCCGACTGGTTTATGAATGTTATAATTCTTGACATCTGATTTGTGTCCATTTATTCTTTTAGGTAGAGACTGTCCAGTTTGACCAATGTACATGGCAGAGGGGCATTGCTGGCACATGATGGCATATATCACATTGGTGGATGTGCAGGTGAACGAGCCTCTGATAGTGTGGCTGATGTTGTTAGGCCCTGTGATGGTGTCCCCTGAATAGATATGTGGGCACAGTTGGCAACGGGCTTTGTTGCAAGGATAGGTTCCTGGGCTAGTGGTTCTGTTGTGTGGTATGTGGTTGTTGGTGAGTATTTGCTTCAGGTTGGGGGGCTGTCTGTAGGCAAGGACTGGCCTTTCTCCCAAGATTTGTGAGAGTGTTGGGTCATCCTTCAGGATAGGTTGTAGATCCTTAATAATGCGTTGGAGGGGTTTTAGTTGGGGGCTGAAGGTGACGGCTAGTGGCGTTCTGTTATTTTCTTTGTTAGGCCTGTCCTGTAGTAGGTGACTTCTGGGAACTCTTCTGGCTCTATCAATCTGTTTCTTCACTTCCGCAGGTGGGTATTGTAGTTGTAAGAATGCTTGATAGAGATCTTGTAGGTGTTTGTCTCTGTCTGAGGGGTTGGAGCAAATGCGGTTGTATCGCAGAGCTTGGCTGTAGACGATGGATTGTGTGGTGTGGTCAGGGTGAAAGCTGGAGGCATGTAGGTAGGAATAGCGGTCAGTAGGTTTCCGGTATAGGGTGGTGTTGATGTGACCATCGTTTATTAGCACTGTAGTGTCCAGGAAGTGGATCTCTTGTGTGGACTGGACCAGGCTGAGGTTGATGGTGGGATGGAAATTGTTGAAATCATGGTGGAATTCCTCAAGGGCTTCTTTTCCATGGGTCCAGATGATGAAGATGTCATCAATATAGCGCAAGTAAAGTAGGGGCGTTAGGGGACGAGAGCTGAGGAAGCGTTGTTCTAAATCAGCCATAAAAATGTTGGCATACTGTGGGGCCATGCGGGTACCCATAGCAGTGCCGCTGATCTGAAGGTATACATTGTCCCCAAATGTAAAATAGTTATGGGTAAGGACAAAGTCACAAAGTTCAGCCACCAGGTTAGCCGTGACATTATTAAGATTAAGAATGAGCTCTCAAAAATGGATACTCTCATAAAAAACCAACCTTCCACACAAACTTCCTCGTGGCTGGATTTTACTAAAACTAGACAAGCCATTTACAACGCACACTTTACTTCTCTACAAAAGAAAAAGGACACTAAACTTTCTAAACTACTACAGGCTACAAGGGGCCACAGCAATGGTTCCCTCAACCCACCCAGCAATATTGTTAATCTATCCAACTATACTCTCAGCCCAGCAGAAGCTGCTGTCCTATCTCGGGGTCTCTCCTTCTGCCCCTCCACCCCCATGAACATGATACAGTTCTGTGGTGACCTAGAATCCTATTTTCGACGTCTCCGACTCAAGGAATATTTCCAAAATACCTCTGAACAACATAATGATCCACAGAGGCCTGCCTACCAACATTACAAAAAGAAGGATTCTAGGTGGACTCCTCCTGAAGGTCGAAACAGCAGACTGGACTTCTACATAGAGTGCTTCCGCCGACGTGCACGGGCTGAAATTGTGGAAAAGCAGCATCACTTGCCCCATAACCTCAGCCGTGCAGAACACAATGCCATCCACAGCCTCAGAAACAACTCTGACATCATAATCAAAAAGGCTGACAAAGGAGGTGCTGTTGTCATCATGAATAGGTCGGAATATGAACAAGAGGCTGCTCGGCAGCTCTCCAACACCACTTTCTACAAGCCATTACCCTCTGATCCCACTGAGAGTTACCAAAAGCATCTACAGCATTTGCTCAAGAAACTTCCTGAAAAAGCACAAGATCAAATCCGCACAGACACACCCCTGGAACTCCGACCTGGGATATTCTATCTACTACCCAAGATCCATAAACCTGGAAATCCTGGGCGCCCCATCATCTCAGGCATTCGCACCCTGACAGCAGGATTGTCCGGCTATGTAGACTCACTCCTCAGGCCCTACGCTACCAGCACTCCCAGCTACCTTCGAGACACCACTGACTTCCTGAGGAAACTACAGTCCATTGGTGATCTTCCTGATAACACCATCCTGGCCACTATGGATGTAGAAGCCCTCTACACCAACATTCCACACAAAGATGGACTACAAGCCATCAAGAACACTATCCCCGATAATGTCACGGCTAACCTGGTGGCTGAACTTTGTGACTTTGTCCTTACCCATAACTATTTTACATTTGGGGACAATGTATACCTTCAGATCAGCGGCACTGCTATGGGTACCCGCATGGCCCCACAGTATGCCAACATTTTTATGGCTGATTTAGAACAATGCTTCCTCAGCTCTCGTCCCCTAACGCCCCTACTTTACTTGCGCTATATTGATGACATCTTCATCATCTGGACCCATGGAAAAGAAGCCCTTGAGGAATTCCACCATGATTTCAACAATTTCCATCCCACCATCAACCTCAGCCTGGTCCAGTCCACACAAGAGATCCACTTCCTGGACACTACAGTGCTAATAAACGATGGTCACATCAACACCACCCTATACCGGAAACCTATTGACCGCTATTCCTACCTACATGCCTCCAGCTTTCACCCTGACCACACCACACGATCCATCGTCTACAGCCAAGCTCTGCAATACAACCGCATTTGCTCCAACCCCTCAGACAGAGACAAACACCTACAAGATCTCTATCAAGCATTCTTACAACTACAATACCCACCTGCGGAAGTGAAGAAACAGATTGATAGAGCCAGAAGAGTTCCCAGAAGTCACCTACTACAGGACAGGCCTAACAAAGAAAATAACAGAACGCCACTAGCCGTCACCTTCAGCCCCCAACTAAAACCCCTCCAACGCATTATTAAGGATCTACAACCTATCCTGAAGGATGACCCAACACTCTCACAAATCTTGGGAGAAAGGCCAGTCCTTGCCTACAGACAGCCCCCCAACCTGAAGCAAATACTCACCAACAACCACATACCACACAACAGAACCACTAGCCCAGGAACCTATCCTTGCAACAAAGCCCGTTGCCAACTGTGCCCACATATCTATTCAGGGGACACCATCACAGGGCCTAACAACATCAGCCACACTATCAGAGGCTCGTTCACCTGCACATCCACCAATGTGATATATGCCATCATGTGCCAGCAATGCCCCTCTGCCATGTACATTGGTCAAACTGGACAGTCTCTACCTAAAAGAATAAATGGACACAAATCAGATGTCAAGAATTATAACATTCATAAACCAGTCGGGGAACACTTCAATCTCTCTGGTCACGCAATCACAGACATGAGGGTCGCTATCTTAAAGCAAAAAAACTTCAAATCCAGACTCCAGCGAGAAACTGCTGAATTGGAATTCATTTGCAAATTGGATACTATTAATTTGGGCTTGAATAGAGACTGGGAGTGGCTAAGTCATTATGCAAGGTAGCCTGTCTCCCCTTGTTTTTTTTCCTGCAAACCCCACCCCAAGACGTTCTGGTTAAACTTGGATTATTGCTGTGCACATTGTAAGATGAGCTGTTGCCAGCAGGAGAATGAGTTTGTGTGTGTGGTTTTTGGAAAAGGCGGGGTGTTGGGGGGGGGGGTGAGAAAACCTGGATTAGTGCTGGAGGTGACCCACCTTGATTATCATGCGCATTATAAAGAGGGGTTTCAAAAAAGGGGGATGGGCTGTTGCCAGCAGGAGAGTGAATTTGTATGTGTGTGTGTGGGGGGGGGGGGAAGGGTGAGAAAACCTGGATTTGTGCTGGAAATGGCTCTACTTGAGGATCACTTTAGATAAGCTGTTGCCAGCGGGGGAGTGAGGTGGGAGGAAGTTTTGTTTCATGGTCTCTGTGTGTATATAATGTCTTCTGCAGTTTCCACGATATGCTATGCATCCGATGAAGTGAGCTGTAGCTCACGAAAGCTCATGCTCAAATAAACTGGTTAGTCTCTAAGGTGCCACAAGTACTCCTTTTCTTTTTACGAATACAGACTAACACGGCTGTTACTCTGAAACTAAGAAAGAATGTGTTTCTAAATAACAGAGGTAAAAGAAATTTAATTGTAAGGAATACAGATTAGCTATCACTCACCCTATATGATAAAATACATTGGGATTTCAAGATTGGAATAAAATTGGTTTTACAATTTATCCATGATACTCAAACGTGAGTTGTGGGATTTCTTTCCATAGATACGGACTTTCCTACTTTATATATTCTATGCATGCACACTCAAATAATAATGTATATATTTGTGTACATACACACATGGAAATTAATCAACAAGCACATAATCTGGGATATTTCCCCCCCATTATCCTATTTTCTAATTTCATTCCCCAATTTCCTGCCACAGTTTCATATTCTTTATCATCCATAAACACACTCACTGTTGACTGTATAGCTCCCAAATCTAGAACTATTTTACAATTGACAGAAGTGCCATATTGCATCAATTCTACCTTTTGCACATTGGGTTGACTGTGTGAACAGTGGGCCAAATCAGGATGGTTGGAAGGATTTCAACAGATGGACTTCAATGGACTGTCAAACAACAAAAATTTCACATGATTTCCATGTCACAAAAAAAGTAGCAGAAGCCATTTTTGTGGGTGAAAGTAGATGTATGTTTGTTAAATCTTACCATTAAAAGTTCTAGTAATTGTTGTTATTATTATTAGAACAACAACATTTACCACTTTACTCCTGGGGGAGTTCTGCTCCACTGCACACATGCATAATTTATGTCCCCTGCAGATTTCTTTGCTTCCCTGCAGAAAAATGACTTTCTGACAGGGAAGCAAAGGGAAGCTACGAGAGTGGTCACACGACCCTCCCCAGCAGTATGTTTTGAGGGCCCAGGGCAGCCGGAAGAGAAGTAAATCACTGTGCGGAAGGGGGAGGGACTGGGGCTGGTGGCTTCTACCCTGCACCAGGCTCAGCTGCTAGTCCCGGGTGGACTGGGGAGGACCGGACTTCCTCTTCCCTTGCACAGGATCCGGAGCCAGGTGAGACCCATCCCCAGATTTCTCCCCCAGCTGAAGGAAGCTCTGAAAATCCCCCCCACCCCCGCTTCCTGCACCCATCACTCCTCAGCTGCAGGGGGAGGGATCTCTGTACACATAGCTGCTCCCCCATCCACCCAATCTCCATGCACCAAGACCCCCTCATACCCAGATCCTCCTGCAGAACCTCACCCCTCGCCCCCCGCTGAGTCTCAACCACCTTGACCTGGATCCCCTGCAGAGTCCCATTACTGTTGAACCCAGAACCATCCAACAAGCCCCTGTGCATCCAGATCCCCACACACACCCAGATCCTCCACTGAGCTGCCTTCACCCAGATTGCCCCACACAGAACCCTCTCAACCTACACCTGGATCCCCGCAAACTAAGCCCCTCCACATTTGGATCCTGCCTTGTTGAGCCTGCCTGCCCATACCTTGTACACCTGGCATAGAGGGGCAAGGGCCCTGGGGTGTTTCTGAGGCAGGCCCGGTCTTTGCGGTATGTCAGGGTTGGGTGCAGCCTCACTGCTTAGTCTGTGTCCTGTGGGGAGCTGCACAGTGATCTCTCACCTCTGTGCAGCAGGTGGCCTGTACTCCCCAATGCCATTCTAGAGCCTCCACATTTATTTGACAAATAAAATTTGCAGAATTTTACAATATTGTGTGCAGAATTTTTATTTTTTGGCACAGAATTTTTAATTTTTTGGCGCAGAATGCCGTCAAGAGTATCGCTTGTATAGTGTTTGTCATCTATAGATATAAAAATGTTTTATAAAAGTGGAATAGCATCATTCCCAGTTTACTGCAACTTTTGTCTAAAGCAATAAAACTGGCTTTCATTTTGGACACCAGGTACATCAGTTGGTTTATTTCTAGCCTTGTTAGATTTCTCAGTGGTCAGTTATCAGGAGACTTGCTGAGTTTGGATTGTCACTAGTTATATAATGAGGATTGCTGTCACTCCCCATATATTTTTAATTTGAGCTGTACACAGAAGTATTCAAGATCTCGAATTAGTTCTTTCACCCCCTTTGGTGCAGGGAAATTGTTTTCAAAAACACTACAATGATTCTGGACCTAGCCCAATTTTCAAAAGTCACTTGAGCTCTTAGAAACTTAAGTCCCATGGATTCAAGCAGTTTGGAACATTGTACCCATAGTCTATTGGAAACATTTTAGAGTTTAAAATAATCTCAGTACAAAGGAGTTGATTTTCCAAGTTAAAAAGTTATTTTACTCAGCAAAATCCTCCAGTAGAGTGGTCAGATGTTAGGCAGAGACTACGATTTGTACTATAGGAGCAGAAATAAAAGATCAGAACAATACTCTCCATACTGTCTGCCCCAGACCTCTGAAAGCAAACCTTGCACCTGCGTCCAACTACATACTATAACACCACTCATAGACCCTCACACCATTCCCCTACTTGTGGGTCTCCAGTCAAGTGTTTTCATATTTATCATGTGCTTCTTGCTAATGGTCCAATCAATTTCTTGATTATTATGGTACTGTAGCTGTAATTAATATGTCAGGAATGAAGCCCATTTGAAATTCCATAGTCCAGAGAGTTCATTCTATGTGTATACTTAGATATCATGGTAACAAACACTACAGAAAACCCTGAAATCAATACTTTATGACCAAAATTCAACACATGCACTTGTTTACCCTAACTCTTATTGTCCATCATCAATTTTCATCCATGTGTACTTATCAATAGCATTCTGAAACCTATAATAAAAAGGAGGATATTTTAAATCTATGGTTAATATAGTAATTTGCATTATATTATTCTGGAATTAAACTGAGAACTTTAAAATAGAAAATATTTGCAGTTGAAATAACTAGATATTTAGAACAGAATAAGCCATTCACTGATACATAGACTTGAAAGTCCTTTGTGTGTGACAAATCAATGTGCTTTCCTTGAGAAACAGTTTTGTGTTTCAATCTCTGATTTAGCTGAAAGATTTGTAAAAACATCGTTTAGCTACACAGCTCTCAATTGTCTTCATACCTGGTACATAAGGGACAGATTTTCAAAATTCTCAGCATGCACCAGCTCCCATGGGAGTTCTGAACTTCTGGTTATTTCTTTGAGATGCCTAAAACGGAGCTTAGCTCCTTTGAAATCTGTCCACATTAAAGTCAATAACATTTTATGTATAATACATTGGTTCTTAGATGTGCCCATTTTGGACAGTAACATAGGAAGAACATGTTTTTGTTTGTTTTGAGAGGAGAGTAGTAGTTACTATAGAGTGGACAGTGAGTCCAAATCCCTAGGTTCACAGTTCACAGCCCTGACACTGATCCATTGTGTGACTTTGGACAAATCACTCAATCCAATATTCTGTAATTGACTATCTCTATAAACAAAATATAGGTTTGCTACCATCTCAGTGGGTTTTTGTGAAGTATAGTTAGTTAACATTTGCAAAAAATTGTTTAGATCCTTGGAAGCAAGGCACTAAATAAAAGGATTATTAGTAAATCCACCTAGGTGCTCAGTGGTACTCGGACTCCTAAGGGGATACACCCTGGAAGTGGTCAAACGATAGTAATATTCATTACCAATTTAGCCTTTCTTTTTGGTTAGCAAATCATTTGTAAACAATCCTGAGTTTCTTTCCAACACAAAGAAAGAGACTAGGTTCTTTTATTTGGGAGAATGTTTGGTTTTTAAAGCATTAAGCAAGCTGAAATATACACAATACCCTACTCCCAAAGATGGAGATTGCCCACTGGTGGTCAGCAAGGAGGCAACAGCCTGGGATGATGATTTTCTTTGTTAAATTTAAACCCAACATCTGTTAGCTTCCTCTTGGCTTCACAGTCTCTGGGACCATGTGACCCCGCTGATGAGAATTCCCACTAAAATTAGTGTCAATTCTTGAGGTAAATTATGTGATGCAGTGATATTCCATATCCCAGTATATGCCCCCTCATAACAGAGGGGAATATTTTAATGACCAGAGAGGAAGATCGTAGTGTCAAGTAGATGCATTTCTAATGTAATGAACAATGGAAATCAAGAGACTAATCATGACTACTGCTACATATTATTCTAAAAATTGTGCAGGCAGCTTCTTTTTGCCCAAACCACCTATTATTAGTGTTAACCATCCTCTGTCCGATACTCAATATTGCCAATATTGCCACAAGTCAACCCACGCTCCTCCCACACACACACACACACAAAATCTGAGATTTTTTTTTAAATAGGGGTTTATTTGCCTTCTAGATTTTGTGCATTGAAAGTGCACTTGCCTCACATTTTCAGGCTTCTCTATGCAACAACGAGGGCTTTCATCTTTGTTTGTTTTTTAAGATTAAAGCTGCGAATCTCATGTAATTACTTGACTCCAGAAGCTGAGGCTTTAATAAAAATACCAAATATCATAAGACTAATGATAAAAATCAGAAGAGTTGACAACATGGAAAATGTGGATTTCTTAATAAGTTGTAGGCACAACTGCCACTGTGTGCTAACCTTTATAAAAGAAGAGAAAATGTCTATATAGTGAAGGATTGGTTACCTGATTGGTACATAAGGGTGCAGAAGATAGGTTTAGAGGTGTAGAAATGTCACAAAACTTCAGGCGCATGACTAGAGGACTTGTGGAGGATGCAGGAAATCTACTCTCTGACACTTCACAGCTGCAAGAGCAGGTGGGTCTGCTTGCTGCCCGGCCAAAAGCACCCCCCACTTCTTCCCATGAGCTCTCCCCACCCCAAAGAAGTATGAAGAGAGAGGGACTTTTTGGTCTCAGAGACCAGTTTTCCAAATCCAGAGTAATAGGCCAGGGACAGGAATGGGGAAGACTGGCCTGTAGATGCTTCAGCAGGGAGGGACGGCACAGGCAGAAGTGGAGTGTGGCCAGAAAGCTTTGAAACTTGGAAATTCAAAATTTGTTCCAAGTGGATTTTCACTTGGGCATATTCAAAACCTGGCAGTTGGTCTCAGTTGGATACCAGAGGAGGAAGGCGAACCAGATGCTCAGCAGGGAAGAGACTGACTACTGGCCACCTTGGGCTGTAGGCAGTGCTCTCCCCCCACCGCCCCCAGCCCTCATTAAGGTGAAGAACCTGAATGTTATACTGGCAACAGAAGGAGAGGAGCAGACCCCAATGGCTGAGGAGGAAGTATCACCTGCTCCCAATGCTGGAAGACTCATGGCCATGAAATCCAAGAGGAAGAGATGAAGGGTTGTGATCATGACTGAGGGCACTCTTCTGAGGAGAACAAAGGCATCTTTCTGGTAATGTCTTGGTAGTGGTTCTACTATAGACCACCAAATCAGGAGGAGGAGGCGGATGAGGTATTTTTAGAACAAATAACTGAACTATCCAAAACACAAGACCTCATAGTAAGGGGGACTTCACCCAGACATCTGCTGGAAAAGGAAAAACAGCCAAACCAAAATATCCAAATAATTCTTGGCAAGTAATGGGTAAAATTATTGTTTTAAAAGGTGGAGAAAGTAACCATGGGGGCAGCCATTTTAGATTTGATACTGACTAACAGGAATTGGTTGTGAATCTGGAGGTTGAAAGTAATCTAGGTGAGAGTTAATTAGATTCCATGATTCTAAAGAAAGGAAGGAGTGAGCACAGCAGAATAAGGACAATAGCTTTTAGAAAAGCAGACGTTAGCAAACTCAGAGAACTGGTAGTAAGGTCTCATGGGAAGAAAATCTAAGGGAAAAGGAATTCAGAAGACCTAACATTTTTTCAAAGAGACAAAATTAAAGGCACAACAGCAACCAATCCTGATACAAAAGAAAGACAGGCAGAATAATAAGAAGCCAGTATGGCTCCACCAGTAGCTATTTTATGACCTTAAAACAAAAAATGAATCCTACAAAAAGTGAAAACATGGACAAATTGCTAATTATGAGTACAAAAGAATAGCGTAAGCACGTAGAGACAAAATAAAAAAGGCTAAGGCATAAAATGAGATACATTTAGCGAGGGATATAAAAGGTAATAAGAAGAGGTTCTAGAAGTGCATTAGGACCAAGAGAAAGATGAAGGAAAGCATAGGTCCTCCATTTATCTGGGAAGGATGACATCAAAAAGAGGTGTTCAATCCCTATTTTGCTTCAGTCTTCACTTAAAAGGTGAATAGCAACCAGATACTTAACACAATTAATATTAACAAGGGGGAAGAAAAACAGAGAAAGAAGAGATTAAAGAATATTTAGGTAAGTTAGATGTATTCAAGTCAGCAAGGCCTGATGGAATTCATCCTCGGATTGCAATCACAGAACTATTAGCAATTGTCTTTGAGAACTCATGGAGGACAGATGAGGTCCCTGAGAACTAGAGAAGGGCAAACATAGCACCTGTCTTCAATAAAGGGGAAACTAAAAGGACCTGAGGAACCATAGAGCATTCAGCCTAACTTAGACACTTAGAAAGATTCTGGAACAGATTATTAAGTAAACAATTTGTAAGCACCTAGAGGATAATAGGGGTATACGGAACAGACTACTTGGATTTGTCAAGAACAAATCATGCCAAACCAACCTAATTTCCTTCTTTGACAGAGTTGCTCATATAGTGCATGGGGGGAAGCTGTAGACATGTTATATCTTGATTTTAATAAGGGTTTTGATGCAGTCCCACATGACATTCTCATTTCAAACTAGGGAAATGTGGTCTAGATGAAATTACTGTAAGGTGGATGGGTGCACAACTGATTGAAAGACCATACTCAAAGAGTAGCTATCAATGGTTTGTGGTCAAGCTGGGAGGGCATATCTACTGGGGTTCAATACTGTTGAAATTTTCATTAATGACTTGGATAATGCAGTAAAGGGTGTGCTTAAAACATTTGTGGATGACACGAATCTGGGAGGAGGTGCGAGCACTTCGGAGGACATGATTAGAATTCAAAACAAATTAGAGAATATATCCAACATCAACAAGATTAAATGAATAAAGACAAGTGTAAAGTATTACACTTAGGAAGGAAAAACCAAATGTACAAATACAAAATGGGGAATAATGGGTTATGCAGTGGTACTGCTGACAAGGATCAAGGGGTTATAGTGAATCACAAATTGAATATGCGTCAACAACATGATGCAGTTGCAAGAAAGGCTAATATCACTCTGGGATGTAGTAAAAGGAGGGCTGTATGTAAAACTTGAGAAGTAATTATCCTACTGTACTCACCACAGTTGAGGCCTCAGATGGAGTACTGTCTAGTTCTGGGTGTCACACTTTCAGAAACATGTGGACAAATTAGAGAAAGTCCAGAGGAAAGCAACAAAATTGAGAAAAGGTTTAGAAAACCTGACCTATGGGCATGTTTAGTTTTGAGGAAAAAGATGGGGTGGGGGCGGAGGTAACACCCTTCAAATGTGGTAGGGGCTGTTTTAAAGAGGACTGTGATCAATTGTTCTTTATAGCAACTGGAGGCAGAACAAGAAGTAATGGGCTTAATCTGCAGCAAAGGAAATTTAGGTTACATAGATTTAGGGTTTTTTTAGGAAAAAAGTTTCTAACTAAAAGGGTAGTTAACCTCTGGAATAGTCTTCCAAGAGAGATTGTGGAATCCCCATCACTGGAGGTTTTTAAGAACAGATTAGACAAACACCTGTCAGACATGGTCTAGTTTTATTTAGTCCTGTCTCAATGCAGGGGGCTAAACTAGCTGACTTCTCCAAGTCCCTTCCAGCCTTCCATTTCTATGATTCTACATGAAACACCCCAAATGTTCAGCTTGTGAAAGTGCTGGATGCCACCACCCATCTCCAAACAAACCCCCAATGCAATGGCTGACCAGAAGATGGGTTTACTTCAGTCAGTGGAGAATTTTTTTGTTTTTAGTATAACAATGCCCCTTCTGTACCACTATATCTTGTCCTGGTGGATTTTTAACATTGAATAAATGTGGTTAAAATAAGGATTTGAATGTTGGGAGTGTGGCCAGGAAATATGGTGAGTTCTAAGCCTGTCGGGTGGCAGAGAAGAAGAAATGAAGATATACCTTTTGGAAAGATGGTGATAAATATAAATAGAGAAGAGCCTGTAAACCTGTAAGTTTATTGATTATTCTCAATTTCAGAGATTGCTGGTGTGTATCTGCAGGTGAAATCAGGACCTTTAGGTTTTCAAAGAATTAAATATTTAAGCAAAAGTTAAATGTCTGCCCTTCACTAGGTTTCATACCAGTTTGATTAAGTCAAATTATTGCATCAAAAACAGTTTTACCATGCTGCTCTTGGTTGGTATAAAAAAAATTGCACACATTCAAAATCGGGCCAAGAAATGATTCAGCACATTTTGTTGCCAGCTTTTTAAATGGTTTTACACAATGTAATGAAATTTAAATGCACTAGAAGGGTAAAGCTTTTTTGCTCAAATGCCTGTTTCAATTTTTCCTATTTTATTAAAAATATTTTTTAAAAGCACGCCTTGCTTAGTTTTATCCTAATCAGACAAATGGACACCTTGAAATGTGTTTGCTTTGTTTATACTAAAAAATGTTCTCAAGAAGGCTTGATTAAGTATTTTCTTAACATAAATAATGAAATTTGAGTGGGAGGGAATCTGATGCCGAAATAATTTACTAAGAATTACAATAATTTAGATCTGTATCTCTATCGCCTCTCACGACCCCACTCATCTTTACTTCTGCATATTTTAATGATTCAAGTAAATTCATCTCTCCCATCAAATTGTGCCAGATCAATTCTGTCCTTTGAAAAGTGGTGTTTGTATAAGCTCATGTATGTACATGAGCTCTACTCCCACTCAGCAGCTTTCCAACTCCATTCTGTGGAACCTTTTTAAAAGGGAAATCCCATCACTGTTAAGCAAACCCTGAGAAGGTAAGTATTTTTGATGTGTAATTTAAATCCCAAAGGAGCAAATAATTTGAGGCACACTGTTCCAGTTTCAATTTCAATATTTCTATAGCAGTCAATAACTCTGACTTTACTCCCATTTTGGCAGGAGAACCAAATGTTCTCTGCAGTCCAGTGAGTTGAAAAGGTATTGAAGTATGTTTTTTGTAAGTGTTTAATATAAGTGTAACCCTTCTGCCTGTCAGAGTTGGCAGCAACAAGGGCCGGGTTCAGTATCTAGGGGTTCCATTCCAATAACACAATGCAAAACCAGCTCGAGCCCCCACCCAGTGACCTGGGACAAATATATACCACACCCGCTGGGCACCTCCAAGAGGCAATACTTCCCCTCTCGCAAGCACATAATCTGAGTGTAGCAAAAAGCCTTTTAATAACAGAGAGAAACAATGTGGCGTTATGTTGGGGAAACACCACCAACAGGATTCATAACACAACCCATGAGCAAAAACCCACCCCAAGCAAATTGGGGCATGTCCTTTCCCTTTGATTCTTGAGTCCAGCAACCCAAAATCACCCAAAGTCCCAAAAGTCCAACGACCCAAAAGTCTCTGTCCCTGGTCAGGGCAGCCCCAGAGTTCGAAAGTTTATCTGCAGAGTTTTACCTCCCAACCTGGGTGGAGATGGGGGGGGTGTTAAGGGGCACCTTACATGGTCCAAAGCTGATGGCCCCACCTCTCCATGGGGCTCCACTCTGCCAGCCGCCCCATGAGCTGTTCTAGGCATCCAACAAACTGCTCTGCTCCACAAGCCGCTCTGCTCGCCGTCCCGCAAACTGCTCCACCATATATCTTCAGGCTCCCCCACTATTTAACACAACACTCAGTGATTTCAGCTCTTAGTAAGTTTAGCTCTTTTGTGATTTCAGCTTGTAGTAGGGGAGCCTCAGTGCTGGTGCACGATTAGCCCAAAGTGAATTCAGCTCAGCATGCCTGTAACTAGACTCCTAATGGAATCAAAATTAGCTCTGATATTCCACAGTGGAGAGAGGAGGAAGTGGGGGCCCATACCACCAAGTATTAATACCTGTCCCCAGCCTCTCTCAATTCACAGAGTTTTGGAACCCATGTCCCTTGCCTTGCGAGTGCTACTTAGTTGATGGCGAGTCCCTCCATCATAACAAAAGGCCAAGTGCAGTTCCACTGTCCTTGATTCCCATAATCAGGGTAATAACAATTTATTCTTTCTGCCCCAATAACAGAGACACTGGGGATCCCACAGCAGCCAAAGTGACCATTTGGGCAGCTATGGCCTCATTCTAGGCAGGGTGGGTGTGCCTATGCAAATGAGATTGGCCCCTGAAGTTCTTTTTCACAACTTGCCACACCTCACCATCAGATGTCAGCGTGGAGCTCATCCTGACTCTGCTTACATAAGCGGTCCTTAGATTTATAAAGGAAGACAGCCAGTGCACTCCTACTCAAGAGAATATGTACTGGAATATATTTCCACTACACATTCCCTATTCACGTGTACCAACATCTCATTTAGCCCACACACCTGCAGTGACTTTAACCTCAGGAAGTGGAACTGAAACTATTAACCCTCTCTAATACGACCCTAGCTCTATAGTTGGCAAATGGGTGGATGGGTACCCAAAACCAGAAAGCACAAGCTAGTTGGGTTTAGAGTAGAGTGTAAAGCAGTGTAAATAATTCAGTCTTAGTTTAATTGTGAGTTTAACTGTGAATCATTAATTTAATGACTGGATTAGATGACCTCTTGAGGTCCATTCCAGTTGCATGATTCTAGAATTTTAGCAGAAAAAAAATCCTAGCAATTCTCTCATCTGGGATTTTCAGTGTGTCCTGTCTACTGTGTCTGCCTTGCATTTAAGTTCTTCAGGGCATGGACTGTCTGTACTGAGCGTCTTGCCCAATGTTTTGTTCAGCGTCAGGACAAATAATAATCCCAGATTTAAAATATAGGCCCTGATCCAGCACAGCACTGAAGCACATGCATAGCTTTAAAATTGTGAGTAGTCCCATTCAAGTCAATGGAACTAGGCACATGCTTGAAGTTAATTATATGTAAAAATGCTTTGCTGGATTGAGGCCAAAGTGCTTTACACTTCACAAGGTAGAATCCATTATCAGGGTTAAACTGGTCACTAAATTTGGGGTTAAAAAGGGATTTTTCCCCAAGCCTCATGGGGTTAATTTCCCATACATTCCAAGGATTAGGAATCTCTCTCTGATTTTGGCAAGCTGTTACACCCACTTGCTATGTGTTGTCTTAATGAGAATGTAAGATCTTCAAGGAAGGTATATTCTCTTGTTATGTACAGGTACACTGAGAAAAATCAAGCACTAAATTCCTTGGGGGAGGGTCTTTGTAATGTTTACTTTTTATTTAGGGGTGGGACCTCTACACACCCACATCAGGTTGGCATCCTTTCTCATCCTAAACCCACTTCCATAGGCTTGGCAAGACTCAGGATTTCAGAGGTGATTTTGTTCCATCTCTAGTTATGTTAAAAAAAATCAGATTTGCTCAGAGATGTAGACTCCAAACATACTACCAGTTTTCTATTGCATCAGATAATTTATCAGGGAGAGATTTACTTCCTGAAATGGATGAAGAAATTTACGTTATTTTGAGACTTATCCAAAAGAAATACCTAAATAAACATAAAGCTAGAATTTCTACAATAAAAAATCTTTTTTTAGGCAGTTACTTTACAAGCTTTTTAATGATTAAACTGTGTTATTTTGTTTCTTTTCAGATTCATTTAGCATTCTTCCTGTGAAAAAGCTATTCACACAGAGTGTATTTATGCATGTGACATTATGTAAACTGCCAACTAATTGTTTTCAGTAGGGAAGATTAGAACTTCATAAAAAACTTATTTATAAATGCCAGCGATAAGACAGACATATTGTCTAGGCTGCCTGCAAACAAAATAAAATTCAATACTACAGTGGAGGGTGGAACACAGGAAAATACAGTGACAATTGACTAAAAAAAATACTTTCTCATTCAATGCCTGGCTGTCTCTCCAATTGTGATGGGCACCAGATTTTCAGATCATTAAACAGATGATTAGTTACCAGTTTGGTGGCTCTGGTATCCACAGATAAATAGGCAATTTTGGCGTATCTGCAAACAGCTTGACACATCTGTAAAAACTGTCAACCCTGCTTCTCAGATTCTGCAAGGGAGCCTCATGTCAAAACTTCCTGGTTAATAAAGACAGGCATTTTTTTAAAAAAGAACTACAGAAAAATTAAAAGAGATAAGTTGGACAATATAAGCTCTCCAGGGCAGGGGCTGTCTCTGATACATCTGTACAGTGCCTAACACAAAGAAGTCCTGGCCTCCAGGTGCAACTTTAATACAGTAATAATAACAACTGCTAGCAGAAGCTTTACTGCATTGCTCCATCAGTGTGCTACAACCCTACCCTAGAAGAGGCCTCATCTCAGAATGAAAAGGTAGTTCAGATCTCTGCACTCATTCCATCTTTGGCCACTGGTACTGAGATCATTATTAAAGGTTTGGGCACCCATTCACTCACTATATGACTGAGATCATCATGTAATTCCACATAGGTCACTGCCAACAAATTTGAGTCATATTCAGGCCAATGACTGGAAAGAAAATGGCTCTGTTTCCCTTTGCCTATCCCATTAAGGGACTGTTCCCAGGTAAGACATTGGACTAGAGTCTGCATCACATTCTGGTCCCCTTCCACCCATTCAGACAGTGCCAAGGGGTCAGATTCTGACCAGACCTCAGCAGACCTTTGAAGAAGGGGAACTCCTAGCTGGCATAAAGCAGGAAGAACAACCCCCATTATTAGCTGTCTCCACACACCCCAGCGTTGAAGGAATACTTGGGGAGACGAGGGTCCAGGCATGGCAGACCTCCACTCAGCTATGTTGATTCTCCAATGGCATAAAGGACCACATACCAGTAGCTTAAGTGACAGCAACCTCTAGTTTGCTGTAGCTCTGATCAGAGCTGAGTCAGCCCAGGGAACAGTAAGCAGATTCCCAGTGGTCCCCATGCCCTTGCATTAAGAGGTGCTTGGACACTTTGGGGGGGGGGATTGTTGAGGGAGAAAAATCAAAACCAACAGCAAAACTCCCCATTACTTCAGTGCAAACAAAACTGAGCACCTACTTTCTGATATCTTTCAGTGCTGTCCTATGATTTATCTACTTTCCATCTTTTCCTAAATAATTCTAACTTCATTTTTTCCACAGACAATATGCACTCAAAGAAATTACAAAGAATCCATTTTGGTTTAGTTTTTCATTTGAAAAGAAAAAATATCTTAAAAGCTGTATGAATGAGATTTACAGGGATAAATGTTTGCAAGGAGAGAAAAAAAATTATGAAAAGAGAAATGTGGAAAATTGTGTACTTTAAATCAAAAGTAAAAATAGAATGCACCCAGCTATGTACTTTTAAGTCATTGTGCTTTAAAAGTGTCAGTCTATTTACCTGTTTTATGGGAATCGTGCTGGTACTAGCTAGAAAAAGCACGGTTATCTAGCAATCAGCCACAGAGGAGAAAAACAAATTGCAAAGATTATCAAGCTTCTGCAGTTAACAGTGATTGAGGCTAAGTTAGAAGAATCATCAGCAACTTTTGGTTACCCAACAGCTCCCTGCTAGAAATAAAAATAGGGGCAGAAACTATGCACAATACAAAATAACACAATACAAAACTAAACAAGATGTAAGAGAGCTTGATTCACGATGCTTAATATTATGGAAGATGTAAATGTTCAACAATATTTCACAGCAGAATATTTTCATTTGATCATTACACATTATCCTGGGCATCCAAGTAAGAACAGACTCCATATAATGCACAACATCCTAAAAAACTAGATGCAATGATTTTGTATCCTGTTTTTCTAATATGAGACAATGGCCCACAGTTTCTAAAATTATTTTTAAATAATTTTGCTTTGAGAAAGCAAGTAAAAATACAGAGGGGAAAAAAACCAGGAATCTACTATAGTGGTAAGGTGGCATGATGCTAACAATTTTCCACATACAGAGATTAAAAAGGTATAGTTAGGCCATTACACAGAAAGCATTTGAACAGGCAAGCAACTTTAAACATGCAAATAGTTTCATTGGCTTTGAGTTAAAAGATGCCTATCTGTTAGGACTATTCAAGCGTCTAAGTGCTTTGCTGGAATGGGGGTTTCATCAGCAAGTTAAAGGTCTTGTAATTGGCTTGCAGAGGTGAATGAGGTATGGCATGCCTAACTCAGGAAACCTGCTCTTTTAGCAGATCGGCACAACTCCCAGTTTTGTACCATGACATCCAGTCAAGTTGATTTTCTCCATTTGTTAATTCTGCTAATTGCTCAGAATAAACCTGATCTGTGACCAGGCACCATTTTCCCAGCCACTTTACCAACATAGTGATGTTAGACACTCAAAAAGAGATTCAACAATTCTTTGTGAAATTTGCTCTTATTTGGATTTCATCCAAACTATCTGCACAGCTCCATTAAAGTACAGCAAACCAGGCTAAGGATTAATGTGCCCGTAAAGAATGCTGTATGCTCTCCATATGGATGAGGTTCAGGTTGATCCCATTCCAAAATGAGGCTTTTAAAAAATTATTTAATAAAAAAGACATTATGGATGGCAAACAAAGTAGTTAAAACATCTCCCAAGAATCTAATGAGTTGAAAAAGCCTGTGTTGAAATATTAAAAATGTTGGGTTGTTGATTTCATCTATAGTCACTTCTCCTTTCATTTTGCAACATCTACACTCTATGACTTTCAACCAAGAAAGGTCGTAGTTAATTGTAACTTCAGGGAGCATTGTTCCTTAATTATATTACTCAACATTTAATTGCCAGCATATTGGTATGCAGTTAGAAGGCGTACAGGACCAGGTAAAAAAATAAAAATAAAAGCAGTTTGAGTGTATAAGTTGTGACTGCTATTCAACAAAAATGTTAAGAAATTAGGTCCAAATATACACTTAAAAGTCTGAACATTTATCCAAACTAAATTTGAATCTGTTGGTTCAAATTCATACCTAGTGTAAGTAGGAGCAACTTTCACTTATGTCAACACAATTGGACTCTGAAGCTGTCTGAATCTAACCCTTTGATTCTGCAAAACAGGGCTAGAGATCTCACAAGAAAAGGTTCTCATATGAAATTACTTCCTGAAGGAAGATAGCCAGGAAATATCACAGGAACCACAACAAGCGATCAAAAGTAATACTGACATTTTATGGCATTCTATGAATTGTTGGAAGGCCTTCATTTAGAGTAATGTATTTGGTTCTGGTTCCTTATCTCAAAAGAGATATAACAGAATGAAGAGGGTCCAGAGACTGGCAAGTTTCATTTGTTCAGAGGTGCCCAAATATTTGGAATAGCACCCATGACATTTCCACTGCACTTGCTTACTCAGTGACAGCAACGTCCCATTCCTTAAGATCACCTTTCTCTGTAAGCTAATACCTTGCTTTTTGATCCAGATTTACATAAATCAATATTGAAAGACTCAATGAACAACAGCCAAATGAGAGGCTGTGGCACATTCTTCCTACCACAGAAACCCAAACAAATTATCTGGCCTAGAACCCCCACTACTGAAGGCCCAAATCCTGCTATTTTTCTTGCTTCTGATATAGAGGAACTAGCTGTCTCTGCTTCAGCCCCCATATCTAACAGATAACTGCTTTGGTTATACATGTCCCTCAGTGACATCAATTCCTGTTGTTGTGTGTGTAAGTAGGAATTCCATAAGACATGTAAAATATGTATGATAAGTCTCCAACTCATCCTAGACAAAAGCTGTCAAGCATAATCTTACACCTGTGCACCCATATGTGCATTTTTATGTTTCTATGTCTCTGAGTGTCGGTCATCTCTCCCCCCCCACCCTTTTACTCTATTTTCCCTCACTGTGCATGATTGAACACAGTCTCTTCCAAAAGGCCCCTCACAGGTAGTTTCCAGATGTGAGTCAAATAACTCATATTTCAAAGTCAAATAACTTTGAGCCCTCTGAATTATTCTGATAGATCTCTATTTGCCACTTTGATCAAGCTGTTGTTCACACGTGCATCTATTACAGCTCTGTTAATTATCAATTTACTATCAAACTTCTTCAAATTTACTATCAAGCTCTCTTTTCTTTGATATTTGTGAAAACAATGACTAGATACAGTATGTACTATAACAGGTTTCAGAGTAACAGCCGTGTTAGTCTGTATTCGCAAAAAGAAAAGGAGTACTTGTGGCACCTTAGAGACTAACCAATTTATTTGAGCATAAGCTTTCGTGAGCTACAGCTCACTTCATCGGATGCATACTGTGGAAGATAGAGAAGATGTTTTTATACACACAAACCATGAAAAAATGGGTGTTTATGTACTATGTGTGACATGGTCAGGCCGATGGCTACAAGAGCGTGGGCGAAGGTAGATACATTAGTTCCAGGTTAAGCAGGTCCCTTTCCCCTGGGTAAGATAACAGGGACTATTCCAGAACACTCAGGAACTTTCTAAAACTAATTAAGGCAGGCAGGCTAATTAGGATACCTGTAGCCAATTGGGAAGCTGCTAGAATTAATTAAGGCTAATCAGGACACCTGGTTTAAAAAGGCTGTCACTCAAGTTAGTGAGGTGCGGGCGTAAGGAGCTGGGAGCGAGAGGACTTGCTGCTGGAGGACTGAGGAGTACAAGCATTAACAGATACCAAAAGGAAGGTCCTGTGGTGAGGACAAAGAAGGTGTTGGGAGGAGGCCATGGGGAAGTAGCCCAGGGAGTTGTAGCTGTTGCACAGCTGTTCCAGGAGGCACTCTAGATAGCTGCAGTCCACAGGGCCCTGGGCTGGAACCCGGGGTAGAGGGCGGGCCTGGGTTCCCCCCAAACCTCCCAACTCTGGACCCAACACAGGAGGTTCCACCAGACGGGAAGGTCTCTGAGCTGTTCCCCGACCCACATGGTGGATCAGCAGAAACTGTGGAGATTGTTCTTACTCTTTTTTTCCCATGCTGGCCAGTGATGAGGTTATCTGAGTGCACGGCAGATTTGAGCCATGAAAGTGGCCAAACTGAAGGCTACTGTGAATCTCGGAGGCGAGCAAAATCCACCAATAAGGGCAGGACCCACCAAGGTAGAAAAGGAACTTTATCACATATGTTACATAAATGGGCCACTACTCCTATTCCTCCCACACAATCTACATGCATAATTATTGGATATAACTATTGAGAGATCAAACACATAACTAGAGGCATGTTTCTCAATATGGTTATGAAGAATTAATTCTATGTATAGAACATTATTCAATAAGAGACTTTCAACCAATCAGCACAAAAAAGTCAAATGATGTTCTCTTGCAATACCCAAAATCTTGCATTATGCCATGCCATTCACATCATTCTAGTTTCACACCAAGTAGTTTCCAAATAGTTGTTCACTTTTTTGGTCTTGTTCTCTACTCATTTTTTTTGGTCATTGTTCTCTACTCATTTTTCACCCAAGCATGCTTCTGAAATAGACACCAATGGAGAATATGGTGAAACAGCACAAATTTTAAGCCCCCGCAGAGAAATAAGTACTTTCATATTTCATTAAAGATAGTACTTGGTTGAACATTTAGACTTATTCCTGTTTTAGAGTAACTTTCATGGTGGAATATAAGAGGTAACAAATGGCTCCTATGCTCAAATGGCTTCTACAGTCAAACTTTAAATTCATTTTAGTATTTAATCACCTAAAAGCAATTTAGTCTTGTGTACTTCTTACCACAATCATTAGATATACCTCTAATATACCTTCTTCCTGCTGCAGCTGCAAATTCTCTTGAAGCTGAATTGACAGAAGATTTTAAAAAAAAACATCCGATGAAGTGAGCTGTAGCTCACGAAAGCTTATGCTCAAATAAATTGGTTAGTCTCTAAGGTGCCACAGGTACTCCTTTTCTTATTGTTATGAATATTTTCTTTGACTGGACTCTGAATTGCACAGAAGAATGATGCACTGGAGTCCGATCCTGGGATTCAGAATAGCTAGAAGAGGTTTTCCTTTTGTTTTTGGGGGTGTTTGTGAGTTTTTTTACATCACTAACAATAAAGATAACCTCCTAGTAAAAGCATCAAAAAGATATTTTTTTTGCTTTGCTTATTATAGTGTTAAACTTTTAGTATACTATCAGAGTTTCATACACATAACAATCAAACCCTGAACTCAATAGAACCACTGCCCTTTGTGTAAAGCAACAGTAGTATGTTTGTCACCAACTCATAGCAGGCTCAAGAAAAACGGTTATCAGTCTGCTACTGCCTTCTAGCTCAAGTGGTAGGGGCCCGCACTTTTAGATAACAGAGGTCCAGTTCATTCCTCACAATCAACTCCTAAGTATCTTACATAAACCAATCACTGCCAGGGGCTAAAAGCATTCTCCCACAATGTGTTAGGTCTTCTAATCCACAATGATGAACAGTAGAGCTGGTGGGAAAAAATATATTTCACAACAAAATCAATTTTTTTCATAATTTTCCTGGAAATTGTGTTGGATATTCTGGCAATGCAGAGGGGATTTAGGGTGGGTGGGCTTTCTTAGTGGATTGTTTCTTCCCATCATTGGGAACTCCTTCTGCTTAGAATTCTAGCTTAGAATATACTACATTTGGTGTAGCAGAAATTGCAGGTTCAGCAGCAGAACAAATGTGCTTGGTCTACCCTCATAGCTGACCAATAAACCTCTCCATTCAGCAATATTCAGAGGGGTGATCATTAGCTGAAATACTTTGTCATGGATTTCCAGATCTCCTCCACAGGACTGGAAAGCAATCTCTCTTTTCCATTCTAGTACCTGGAAAACTACTATGTTCTCCAAATGACAGTCAGCCTTTAAAGAAGACATTGACAATGGGTAACACAGCCCCTGGAAGGAACTTCAGCCCCTCCCCCCCTTCCCCACTCCCAGCTCCACCCCCTACATCTCCCTTGATACACTGTAAACATTATACTTTAAAAAAAACTACTTTTCTCTTACCATTGCCTCTGCTCCTTCCTCGGGGGCTGCAAAACTTGTTTGAGCAGCCAGCATTGCGTAACAGTCACATGCCTGAAATGCTAAAAAAAAAAAAAAAATTTTTAAATCAATATTGTGGCCTTCTGCAGCAAAATTATGCTATGTGATGGTAGGTTTCTTAGCTTCTTTCAAAGGAAGAAAAAATAAATGCTACTCTCGTCTTTGAATTGGTAGAACCTTTGGCTGCTGAGAGGTTCTGCCAGGAGGACCTCTGAGACAACAGAGGCAGACGGAGGAGGACCCTGGAGGACCTGCTTGTTGGTATGCACAAGCGGAACCTGTTCCTCAGGGTATAGGAGGATCAGGATCTTCAGTAGCTGGAGGCAGCAATGAACTGGCTCCTGAAGCAGAATACATGCCACTGGGAACTCATATACCAGGACTCATATAACTTGTGGCCCACCCACTATTAGACAATACTTTCTCAATTGACAACTATACAGCCGAAGTATTTCACTGTTTAGTAATTTACTGTAAAATATTTTTCCTTCCTGCTCTGTTCACCATGTCATGCCTAGTTTTGGTTCTAAACTGCCAGGAATTCATTTCAAGAAATAGTACTAGAATAAAGTTTTAATTCAATGTTTGCAATATATGTATATACGCACACAGAGATAGAGAGAGAGAGAGCGCACACTACACTTTCACATAATATTAAAGTGCATGCAGTATACACAGTAAAATGCAATAAATATTGCTCAGAAGTACTTATTGAATCTTAGAACCTTAAAATGAAAAGAGATTTAATGCAGTGTTATTCTACTGGAAGGAAATTATACAAGGGTATAAACAACAGCAGTCCTTAAGAATATTTTTAGCTTATTGTTTTACATTGTGTGTTCAGCCCTGCCAACTTCCCCATATAGCCTATAGATTTTCTAAGTCCTCTATTGGTCTTTGGGGTAAACCCCTAGTCTGTGGGAAATTTTGTTCCAATTGGCTGCCTTTTCCTATTCCCCTACCTGATGGCTAAAGGCAGCCACTCAAAACTGAAGGACAGCCTGGCCCCTCAACACTTCCCAGTTGTTTAAGCGCTCAAACCTTTGATTTCAAAGCCAGCTGAGGAGAAGCTGCTCACTGTTAGCTCTACAGCAACCCACCTCTCTCTGCCTATTCTTCAACCCCCTTTCCCTATTAGGCCATGAGGGGTGAAGATGTTGCATTTCCTACTGTTCCCTCTCCACTGGAGATCTCAGGGCTGGCCAGAGAGACCCAGATAGGGAGTAGTGAAGTAGTATTCCCGATCACCCGGAGACATCCTCTGCCCCCCACTCTCTTGTGTGCTCACAGAGACATAGAAACATAAAAATGCACATATGGGTGCACAGGTGTAAGACTAAGCTAGACAGCTCTTGTCTAGGAAGAGTTGGAGACTTATCATACATATCCCCCATATGTGCCCCACCCTGATGTGCTGCCCCGTTTCCCTCTTTGCCCCCATCACACTTGATATGCTGTGTCCTGCACCATTCCTCCCACCTAACCTGAAGTCCCAGCTCCCTCAAAAGCTCTGAGTCTCTTCTAGGAAGCAGGGAGTGATGGACTACCCTCACTCTTCCTACTTCCTATCTTCAATATTCAGGGCACTGCCAAGAGGAGCCACTGCTCCCCAACCTGACGAGAACACAGATCTTCATTATGAGAGATGGTCAAAAAGTGAAAAATCAAAGTTTGAAATGGTGAAGATCTTTCCATTTCACAGGGTTTGAAAAGGAGACATTTTTCATTTTGTTTTGAAATGTTTTCTGTTACCAAAAGAAATAAAAACATTCAAAAACTAAGTTCTCAGTTTCTCACAAAAAATTACACTAGAAAAGAGGCCATTTTTGTATAAAATAAAACCCTTTTTGGTCCATACTATTTTGATAATCTCTAATATTCACTGACTACACAGGAAAGGAATCTACAACCCCCTTTACTTTGGAGGATGAAAGATGGGGCCCTGCCAGGTGTACCTCATCACTACTAATCACAGGTACAAAACTGGTCAGTAGTTACCCACTGAACCCCCAGCAAGAATGAGTAGAAGAACACATAAAACCCAACTGGAAATTGTCACAGAAGGGGTCTGTTGGCTTTGGTTTTGGGATAGTAATAGCTGATGGGAGGAAAATTGGAGGCCAGGCAGTGGGCTTTTGGGTTTTTTTGCGGGGGGCAGGGGAGGTAAAGGGGTAGGGATATTCCAGTAGTGTTCCCAAATCCCCCCACCCCCATGCTAATTTCATCTCCCTCATTCACAAGATAAATTGAGCCTGAATGAGTGAGTGAGTGAGTGAGTACAGGGTTCAATCTGATTGAGATCAAAGTTCAACAGGAATATTTTCCCCAGCTCTAGTAATACTGTAAGACTTGGAAGGCTTTGTGAGTTCCTATGAACACTTGTCAAGACTTTTTTCCCCTTCTGCTTCATTTTAGATTGAAAGGATGCTGTCTGTAATAAAACCATGCCAAAAAGCAGAGTACCCACTTTCTTGTAGTTACATACAGAAATATGAGACTTACTAAATGTCAACAAAAGCATATGTTGTTCATAATTATGTACCCGAAGCGAGAGATGGATTTGCGTAATTGAATGTCTTTAGACAGGCTTATAATGAACAACATGTGAAACTCAGTTTTTGGAGGTTTGATTGAAGAACCACATCCATCAGCTTTTCTGCATTGATATAGCACCTTTCACCCTGAAAGATGCCAATTACTTACTACCTTCAGCTGATCTGAGATTTTACAGCAACATCACTTCATCCACCACAGTAACAACTCTCTCCAGGGTAAAACAAACAGTGCAACATTCCACAGAAGCTTCAAGCAGAAAAGCAAGAGTTTCTTGCCAGGTTTGCAATGGGCTCTTTAATAACCATGGGTGTTAAGCTCTTCATGGAAAGTAAAACTTCTGAGCTTCTGAATATCTAGTTCTTTAAGCCTAAATATAGAGGCCAACATTTTCAGACCCGAGTGCCCAACGTGAGTGTCCTTATGTAGAACTGAGAGATTCAAACTACCCAAATCACATTGAAATGTAATTGAAAACTGAAATTAGGACATTAGAAGTCTGAAAGTCAGGCTGTTTATATGTAGGGCCTTAAAATGAGATTCAAGGCAATTTTGGTACCTAATCCCCTTAGGCTGGGATTTTTAAAGACGCCTAAGGGTATGTGTACATTACGGGCACTATACTGGTATAACTATGTCAGCATAACTATGCCGGCATAGGCCTGTAGCGTAGACACAGACTACCTGTTTTCTGCAGGTGTAGGAATATCCCTTCTCCAAACAAAGTTAACTATGTCCATGGAAGTCCCCTTCTATTGGCATATCTCTGTCTACACATGGGGTTTTGTTAGCATAGCAACGCTGGTCAGGGTCAATGGTGCTGGAACAATTTTTTATAGTGGAGGTGCTGAAGGTGAAAACCATGCATTTGGGTTACTACTACTTCAAGCCAGGGGGTGCAGCAGCCCACGCACCACCCCTACTTTCAGTACCAATTGTCAGAGTATAGATTTTTCACAACCCTGACCGACGTAGTTATGCTAATATAACTTTTCAGTGTAGACCAGCCTAAGAAAGGTATACTCATATATCCCTTTGAATCTTAGGCCATGTCTACACTATAAAGTTATGGCGATTGAAGTGACATCGGCATACAGCTACCGCAGTTAGTACGTCACTTATGTGATGTGTACTTGGCTCCCTGTGTCACCGGTAAGCATACTCATCAGGAGTGCTTGTATTGATGCAGAGTGAGCCAAAGTAGTATGGTGGTGTTGTAGTGTGCTCTACCTGGCCTTGCTCTTTTGTGGCCTTGTAGAAATGGTGTGCTGATTGCTGTACATGTAGGTACAAAACATTGTCAATGCACCTATTAATTTTGTTTGTGAATGATCCTATGAGTTGTGTGGTGCTGTGCAGTAACAGGTAATTAGTTGCTTTCAGAACTGCTGAGCATTCAGCAGCATGTGTTGTTAACTAATAAAGATGAATTATGTTCCAAATAATAGAATTTTATTCTGTAACAAAATCAGTGCAAAATTTTAAAAAATTTGCTATTTTAAAACAAATACATTAAAAACGTAATACATTCAGAGAACAGAACTTACGAAAGGGAAAAAGCATTCATGTCCATTTCTCCTACACATAAAACAACTGTGGCTTTCACAGGTCAGTGTACTTGAAGCTGTGATTGTCTTTATGTCCCCTGGGGTGGAGTGGTAGGAGTAGTGCATTGACCCCCTGATGCCATGTGGAGTGCCGAGGGGAAGGGCATACGGAGGGCATACGGAGGTCCCTGAGTTTAATAGACTACAGAGGGAGATGAGCTCAGTACTGTTGAACCCGGAGGTCCATCAGAGTCCGCAGCATCTGCTTTTGTTGCCTGAGAAGCCCCATTATGTCCTGGTACCTCTTCCTCTACTTTTCCTGCTGGGCCTCTCTCCTCTCCACTTTTTCCTTCTCCGGTTTGTCCACAATGTTCATCCTCCCATGTGCTCACGGTCCACTGCAGCACTGGCTTGTAGGACCTCATTGAATATGTCATGCCGTGTCCTCTTATTTCTCCTCCTTATCTGACTCAAGCATTCTGTCGGAGTGGTGGCGGAGACTGTAAAGGCCTCAATGGCGGCAGCTGCAGGTAAAACACACAGATGTATCATTGTCAGCTACAGAAAGCGACACTTAAGATGCTGAACTCACATCCCTTACTCCCTTAAAGTTTTCCCTTCTCACTATTGCTTGTGTATGCACCAGTCACAATACCAGCAATAGTGAGTATGGCCTTCTGCGGTTGGGGAAATGAGGAGGGAATTGCTCAGCTGCGTGATTCTAATACATTAGGGAAGTGGCACTGAATACTGGCATTATTTCCCACAGGCAGTGCTGATTTTAGCTGATGTCTCACTCTTGAGGGTAACAGAGAGAGCACAGCTGCTGCTGGCACTCCAAAGCCACCCAGGTCCATATAATGCTAGCCTGTGTACTGCAATGGTACCTAATGGAGTTATCACTGTGTGGCATGGGAAGAAATACCACCGAGGAAGAACTAAGGCAGCCTTCCCTAGAAACCTTCAGCAGGGGATTGCAGAGTATCTCCACGAAAGTTTAACCAAGATCTCTCAGAAGGATTCAAGGGTCGTGCCACTGCAAATAAACAAACTGCTCCTCATAGGATGCCCTGCCTAATTCTAGAGGGGAATGGAAAGCAGATAGCAACTCTATCTCTCTCGGTTCTACTACTACCTCCTCTAGCACGAGTGCATTAATGAAAAGTCAAAAGATATGTCCTGCTACTTTGGAGGCGCCATCCCTACAACGGAAAATTATCTACACACTTACCCAAGGTTCCTTCCCCTGCATCGGGCTCACCTGGGCTTGACTAGTGGGACTGGGTGGACAGCAGTGGAGGCAAAAACAGTTCCTGGCTCACCATGCAGCTAGATCCCCTGGTCACCTGTCCTCCATATTCCTTCTCCTCCTCTTCCTCCTCACTGTTTACGGCCAGGGCCTGTGACTTGGAGGTGTCCACGGTGCAGTGGGGGGGTCTCCGCCAAGTATGGCATGCAGTTCTTTGGCTCAGCACCAGATTGATTGTGGCCTCCCCGGCCTTTTCATATGCCTGCCACAGCTCCTTGACTTTCACGCAGCACTGCTGTTGATCCCTGCAGTACCCCTTCTCCTGCACCTCCTCAACGATCTGCTCATAGATGTTGACATTTCCATGGCTGGTTCGGAGCTGTGCCTCCACAGCCTCCTCGCCCCACAAGCTCAGGAGATTCAGTGTCCCCTGTCTACTCCAGGAGGGAGTGCGTAGCCTGTGTGGTCAGCTGGGCAGTGGCACTGAACGATGGAGAGCTGCTAGGTGTGCTCACCATACCAGGCAAGCAGGAAAAGGGATTTCAAAAAATGTGCGGGGCTTTAAAGGAGAAGGGTAGCTCCCACTGTCCATGGCCTCAGGGCAGTTGAGATCACAGTGGTGACTGGGATGGTCAGCATGTGGCATTGTGGGACAGCTAGGGTTGATATAAGTAACACAGTGTCTACACTTGAACTGCATTGACCTAAGTACATCAGCTGTGGCTCTGTGCTACTCAGGGAGGTGGTGTTACTATGTCGATGTAATGGGGCACTTACATCAGTGGAAGGCAAATTTAAATGCAGACACATGCACAACTAGGTTGACGCAAGCTGCCTTATGTCAACCTAACTTTGTAGTGTAGACCAGGCCAATGCAACAAACAGTTGTAGAATGCAATGGGAGGAAGGGGAAGACAAGCTTACAGTATTATGGACAAAGTTGCATACATTGGTAGAATTTTGTAAGATTCATAGTCTGGTATATTTTTTAAAAATAAGGGAAGAGAAAGAGACATTAATGGATCACTAACAGGCCCCATTTTTGCTGAAAATAAACAACAGCTTTGGTTTTAGAAGTTACTGTAAAAACCTTCTATTTTCACCTTTAGCTACCCAGTGTTGTGTAAGTAAGGGATTCTCAACCTGGAGGTTGAGACCAGGCGCCAGGGGTGGTAATCAGTCTGCCTTTCCCATTTTCTTTATACGTGATGGGGGTCCTAGTTAGATAGGAGGGGATTTCAGTATGGAAAAGATAAAATCCAACCCAGAAGCCTGACAAAACTGGCCCTGCTGCAGTGAAAGAGAGAGATTTACCACAGACTTCAGTGGGGTCAGGATTGCACCCTTGGTTCAAACAGAACTTTTTTATGAATTTAAGGAAATCTGTATCAGTTTTACTGGAGACCCAACAGTCAAATGAAAATATACATTGCGTTGAACTAAAACCAGTTACGCTAGCTCAGCCGCATGCACATGCATCCAGCTTGACATCTCCCCACTGGAAATATGTCAGAAACTGATAGGGCTGAGATTGTCATTAAACAGTCAGTTAGCTGGAATGATTTTAACATGTTCCCATTTGGTAGATGCTGCAGCAGAACTATCTCAGCCAAGTCAAGTGCAAAGAGACAATTAGGTATGTCCTCCGCTGCTCCGCATACCAATTGTTTCAATTCTGAAGGTTCAACTGAGTAACTATTTGGCTCCGTATCATTTTATTAATGCTATTGACAAGAAAATATTATTCATAGTTATGCAACTTGAGAGGCAATTTTCTGAACTTTAATTTTAGTAATGGCTTATGATTTTGGCCAACTCTGAAGACAGAAAAGGAGTACTTGTGGCACCTTAGAGACTAACAAATTTATTTGAGCATAAGCTTTCGTGAGCTACAGCTCACTTCATCGGATACATGCATGTGGCATGCAGGGGCGGTCACATCTTTTTGCAGGACATCAAGAAACCAGATCGTGATAATTGGGAGAATGGGTTGACAGCAATCGAGTGTGCCTTGCACCTGGAAAAGAATGTAAACCAGTCACTCCTTGATCTGCACAAGCTAGCAAATGACAAGAATGACCCTCATTTGTGTGACTTCATTGAAACTCCCACTGAAACTCCCATTGAAAGATCATTGAAAGATGCGACCGCCCCTGCATGCCCATGCATGTGGCACCTTAGAGACTAACAAATTTATTTGAGCATAAGTTTTTGTGAGCTACAGCTCACTTCATCGGATGCATGCATGGTCCCCACATCTGTACCCTAGAATTCAGAGTGGGGAAGGAACCTTGACAGACCCTAGTTAGTATCTCCTCCTCTCTGTAAAAAGCAGCCTTATTCCAGCATCCAGTAATGATTATAGGCCAGACCCTGCAGACAGAGTATTGACATTGATAAGCTAGAACCAGTGAGGTAGAAGACATAAATCAAAAAGGTAAGGCTGTGATTATGAAGCTGTTTATGAGGTCAATATTCTGTTTATATTACTGTTTGGATCAGGACTTCATCTACAAAAGGCAGAGCAAGTTGTCAGTCTGCATTTGGAAGTGTCTGGCCTCTCCCATAAACGTAAAAGTGTAAAAGTCTGGCCTCTCCCATAAAAAGTTTGTAAAAGTCTGGCCTCTCCCATAAAAGTGTCTGGCCTCTCCCATTTATTTGAGCATAAGCTTTCGTGAGCTACAGCTCACTTCATCGGATGCATGCATCCAATGAAGTGAGCTGTAGCTCACGAAAGCTTATGCTCAAATAAATTTGTTAGTCTCTAAGGTGCCACAAGTACTCCTTTTCTTTTTGCGAATACAGACTAGCATGGCTGCTACTCTGAAATCTGAAGACAGAGTTTATGGGAGAGGCCAGACACTTCCAAATGCAGACTGACAACTTGCTCTGCCTTTTGTAGATGGAGTCCTGATCCAAACAGTAATATAAACAGAATATTGACCTCATAAACAGCTTCATAATCACAGCCTTACCTTTTTGATTTATGTCTTCTACCTCCCTGGTTCTAGCTTATCAATGTCAATACTCTGTCTGCAGGGTCTGGCATATAATCATTACTGGATGCTGGAATAAGGCTGCTTTTTACAGAGAGGAGGAGATACTAACTGGGGTCTGTCAAGGTTCCTTCCCCACTCTGAACTCTAGGGTACAGATGTGGGGAACCTGCATGAAAACCTAAGCTTACTTTTACCAGCTTAGGTTAAAACTTCCCCAAGGTACAAACTATTTTACCTTTTGCCCTTGGACTTTCGTTGCCAACACCAAACGTCTAACCGGTATTATTATTAGGAAAGAGTCTGTTTGGAAACGTCTTTCCCCCCGAAAAATTCTCCCAAACGTTTACCCCCCCCCCTTTCTGGGGAAGGTTTGATAAAAATCCTCACCAATTTGCATAGGTGACCACAGACCCAAACCCTTGGATCTTAAGAACAATGAAAAAACATTCAGTTTCTTAAAAGAAGAATTTTAATAGAAGAAAAAGTAAAAAGAATCACCTCTGTAAAATCAGGATGGTAAATACCTTACAGGGTAATTAGATTCAAAACATAGAGAATCCCTCTAGACAAAACCTTAAGTTACAAAAAGACACAAAAACAGGAATATCCATTCCATTCAGCACAGCTTATTTTTCTCAGCCATTTAAAGAAATCAGAATCTAACACATATCTAGCTAGATTACTTACTAAGTTCTAAGACTCCATTCCTGTTCTGTCCCCGGCAAAAGCATCACAGAGAGAGAGAGAGAGTCTTTGTTTCTCCCTCCCCCCAGCTTGTGAAAGTATCTTGTCTCCTCACTGGTCATTTTGGTCAGGTGCCAGCAAGGTTATCCTAGCTTCTTAACCCTTTACAGGTGAAACGGTTTTTCCTCTGGCCAGGAAGGATTTTAAAGGTGTTTACCCTTCCCTTTATATTTATGACAGGGCCCATGATACAGGCTAGTACCTAATAAGGATAGAATTAGGGACCCAGCTTCACACAGATTGAACTCTGCACTAGGCCAACTGCGCTTTTAAAATAACAATGTAGGCCCCAGTTAGGTGAAGAGGTTTGTCTGCTCAGAACAACTTGCAGGATTGGGGGCTACGTTTTTATCAGTGAACAAAGCAGAATGTGTACCTGCTACAACCAAGCCAGTAGCTTCCAAGAAGCACAGTATATATGCAGCAACTCACCTGTAACTAAAACTGCCCAAGGAAGTCAGTCACTGAAAGGGTCAAACTAGAAGGGATTTTTGTTGCTCTCAAATCCCCTGATTCTAGGCAAGTCTAATGTGGAAAGAGAACCAAGGGAAAGATGGGAGGAAAGAAACCTCTTCCATCACCTGTGCTCTACAAGATGATGATAGAAGTCTTGATGCCATATCTGTCAAATTGAAATTCCCACTGAGTTCAATGATGCCAGGATTTCACCCCAGGTTTTGGGCCTAAAATTCAGGATTAGGGGACATTTCTCAGAACTGCCAGCAAAGTTTCAAATTTTCTGCCATGCCTGTGGTGCCACAGATGCAAATGCCACAACCAAGGAAGTGATATTTAATAGAACAGAAGTGAACAAGGAATCTACCTAGATCCCCATGTTATTGTAACTCACCTAAAGTAGAGCAGTGTTATTTTTCTGATTTAAAAAAAAAACAATTTAAATATATTTGATGTCATTTTTCAGGTCAGCTGAGAGGGAACTCTCAAGCTTTTCAGTTTCCCATTGTAGATATTCTCAGTACTTTCTTACCATAGACACGTATGCCCTAAAGATAGAATCACCATCACTTTTCTGAATCTCATCAGGATAGGAGAAACCAGCAATGCCTACATAATAATACCATTTTGAATCAAGTGATCAGGTCTGGAGGTTAAGCTAATTTATAGCCCCACATGGCACCCAATGGTGGCTCAAATGCAGCATTGCAGTCTTTATTGAGATGAATAGAAAACTGCAGATTCTACCAGCTTATATTTCCATGTTTCTTCTCTCCTTCCACCCCCATTTTCTTCATGTTGTTTGTCATTCCTCCACTTTCTCGGGGCCAGAGGATGCTAAAGGGGAGACCAGACTAATGGTTTTCAAAAATAAAAGTGTAACAAAGCAAACCACACATGGAAAGGTGGAGAAGTCTGACTGACTGACACCAAACAATGCACATCAGGGATCCTATGAAAAAACTGGGTCCTTGTTAGTAGTTATATGTCTGACATTACTGTAACATCTGACCATCTCAATCATGACTGTATTTATCCTCAAAAGATCCTTAAGAGGTAGGGCATCACTATTATCCCCTTTCTTCACAGGGGGAACTGAACACAGTGACTCACCAAAGTTCACAAAAGGGCAAGCAAAGAACTGAACTCTGTTCTCTCAAACCACTGACTGGTTCTGGACCATTCTCCCTCTGTGTTAATAGATATGTATTATTATTTCTTTTGATTTGTACAAAAAGAAGCATAAGAGCTGTACCCATCTCAGGTCTGAGTTGCCCCTCACATGAGCTTAAAAACGCAGTTATTACGAATTACACATCCTAACTTCAATGGTCAAAAGTAACAACACAGAAAAAACAACCACCGCAAATCACCCACCACTCTATAAACTAGCCTCACAATTATGCTTTCCCAAAACCCTCTTGATGGACTTTTCTACAGGCGAGGCCTATTTTGGAGCAGAATTGAGGCACCCTTTCAGGCAACATTGTTCTATTAGTTCACTCACTGTAGAGCCATAGGAGCTCCACCTTGAACGTCTCTCCTGATCACAGCTAGAGCTGGATCTGGATTCTCACAAGAAGAGAGAAAGTTTCTCATGTAGGTGGTTGCTAAGACATTTAGGGCTCTAGAGATCAAAGCCAACCCCTCAGGCTCCGCTTGGAAACCAATAAGCAACCAGTGCAGATAGTTAAGCACCAGCATGAGGTGCTCCTGGCAAGATACATCATTTAACAAGTGGTCCAATAAATCTGAACCTCCTTCTGTTTCTTGATTGATTTAAGGGGTAGCCTCATCTAGAGCCCAGAGAATCAGTCTAATTTTAAAATGACAAAGGTTTGGATAACAGTAGTGACCTCTCACATCCAAAATAAATTGTTGTAATCCCTGGTCAGACTCAGATGGTAGAAAGTCATTGCTGCTATTTGATCTTCTAACAGCAGCAGGGAATCAGACCCCTGGATGTCAAACTCAAGTAACAAATGAAAAGAATGATGGTCAAGGCATTTGCTTCAGACTTACGAAATCTAGGTTCAATTCCTTGTCCTGTCATAGGCTTTCTGTGTGACCATGAGCAAGTCATCTAGGACCAGATCTTCAAAGGTATGTAGGTACTTACTTAAAGTGTCTGGGCCTTAGTCTCTCTGTGCCTCAGTTCCCCATCTATAAAATGAGGACAATAGCACTTCCATTCAGATAGGTTTGAATTATTTCATGTTCAGAACAGCCCAAACTAAGCACTGTACTTCTGCTCCAAAGCTATCTTTAGTCTAATTATTCCTGACATTTCACTCCTGGTATCATAAATACAGTATTTCAAGTTTTTAACAGTAAGGAACAAGATGGGGGGGAGGGGAAATCCTGAAATAAACAAAATAAAAAACAAAGAGGATTTTTTCAAAAACCTGCAATAGAAACCATGACTCATGATCAGGCCCAGATGTTAGTTAGCTGCTGAGAACGAACCTGAAGAATCAAAACATAACAAGAAGATGCAAGGATAGACTTTTCCCCAAAGACCATATTGGCTTTCATAGATTTAAGGTCAGAAGGGACCATTATGATCGTCTAGTCTGACCTCCTGCACAACGCAGGCCACAGAATCTCACCCACCAACTCCTGTAACAAACCCCTAACTTATGTCTGAGCTACTGAACTCCTCAAATCGTGGTTTAAAGACTTCAAGGTGCAGAGAATCCTCCAGCAGGTGACCCGTTCCCCACGCTGCAGAGGAAGGCAAAAAACCTCCAGGGCCTCTTCCAATCTGCCTTGGAGGAAAATTCCTTCCCGACCCCAAATATGGCGATCAGCTAAATCCTGAGCATGTGAGCAAGACTCACCAGCCAGACACCCAGGAAAGAATTCTCTGTAGTAACTCAGATCCCACCCCACTTAACAACCCATCACAGGCCACTGGGCATATCTACCGCTAATAGTCAAAGATCAATTCATTGCCAAAATTAGGCTATCCCATCATACCATCTCCTCCATAAACTTACCAAGCTTAATCTTGAAGCCAGATATGTCTTTTGCCCCCACTGCTTCCCTTGGAAGGCTGTTCCAGAACTTCACTCCTCTGATGGTTAGAAACCTTCATCTAATTTCAAGTCTAAACTTCCTCATGGACAGTTTATATCCATTTGTCCTTGTGTCCACATTGGTACTGAGCTTAAATAATTCTTCTCCCTCTGTGGTATTTATCCCTCTGATATATTTATAGATAGCAATCATATCTCCGCTCAGCCTTCTTTTGGTTAGGCTAAACAAGCCAAGACTAAAGATAGCTTTGGAGCAGAAGTACAGTGCTTAGTTTGGGCTGTTCTGAACATGAAATAATTCAAACCTATCTGAATGGAAGTGCTATTGTCCTCATTTTATAGATGGGGAACTGAGGCACAGAGAGACTAAGGCCCAGACACTTTATTCCTGACATTTCACTCCTGGTATCATAAATACAGTATTTCAAGTTTTTAACAGTAAGGAACAAGATGGGGGGGAGGGGAAATCCTGAAATATACAAAATAAAAAACAAAGAGCTCCTTTCATAAGACAGGTTTTCCATTCCTCAGATCATCCTAGTAGCCCTTCTCTGTATCTGTTCCAGTTTGAATTCATCCTTCTTAAACATGGGAGATCAGAACTGCACACAATATTCCAGATGAGGTCTCACCAGTGCCTTATATAACAGTAATAACATCTCCTTATCTCTACTGGAAATACCTAGCCTGATGCATCCCAAGACCGTATTACCTTTTCTCACGGCCATATCACATTGGTGGCTCATAGTCATCCTGTGATCAACCAATACTCCAAGGTCTTTCTCCTCCTCTGTTACTTCCAAATGATGCGTTCCCAGTTTATAACAGAAATTCTAGTTTTTAATCCCTAAATGATTGACCTTGCAATTTTCACTATTAAATTTCATCCTATTGCTATTACTCCAGTTTACAAGGTCATCCAGATCTTCCAGTATGATATCCCGGTCCTTCTCTATATTGGCAATACCTCCCAGCTTTTTGTCATCCGCAAACTTTATTAGCACATTCCCACTTTTTGTGCCAAGGTTAGTAATAAAAAGATTAAATAAGATTGGTCCCAAAACCGATCCTTGAGGAACCTCCTTCCAGCCTGACAGTTCACCTTTCAGTGTGACCCGCTGTAGTCTCCCCTTTAACTAGTTCCTTATCCACCTTTCAATTTTCATACTGATCCCCATCTTTTCCAATTTAGCTAATAATTCTCCATGTGGAACCGTATCAAATGCCTTACTGAAATCAAGGTAAATTAGATCCACTGCGTTCCCTTTGTCTAAAAAAATGTTACCTTCTCAAAGAAGGAAATCAGCTTGGTTTGACACGATCTACCTTTTGTAAAGCCACGTTGTATTTTGTCCCAATTACCATTGACCTCAATGTCCTTAACTACTTTCTCCTTCAAATTTTTTTCCAAGACCTTGCATACTACAGATGTCAAACTAAAAGACCTGTAGTTATCCGGGTCGCTTTTTATACCTTTCTTAAAAATAGGAACTATGTTAGCAATTCTCCAGTCATACGGTACAACCACTGAGTTTACAGATTGATTAAAAATTCTTGCTAATGGGCTTGCAATTTCATGTGCCAGTTCCTTTAATATTCTTGGATGAAGATTATCTGGGCCCCCCGAGTTAGTCCTATTAAGCTGTTTAAGGTTTGGCTTCTACCTCGGATGTGGTAATATCTACCTCTATATCCTCATTCCCATTTGTCGTCCTACCAGTATCCCTAAGCTCCTCATTAGCCTCATTAAAAACTGAGGCAAAGTATTTGTTTAGATATTGGGCCATGCTTTGTCAATCTGTTGTACAGAAATGTAAAATCCAAGTATCTTTAATGAGAAATACTGCACACTGGTGGAACATTTAGCAACAGGATGATGGGTACCAGCAAATAAATGATATTACACTTAGTCACTACAATAAAAAAAAAAAGTTTAAAACTCTGTAATCAAGTATACTCATATAAACTCATACAAGACCCAACCCATTCTTCACCTTCCTCCTCCCCCACTGCTTAACCTTTCTGAAAACACCTGAGGCACCTGCATATTAGTGGTGCTGTCTATATATATAATTTGTGAGTTGCTTTGGGGTGAAAAGTCAAATACGTCTGTGTCCACTCCCACTTGGGAATAGCCTTCTAGCAAGCTCTCAGAAGACTTGTAAAAACTGTTCTACTTCAAGACTCCCTGTTCTCATTCTATACTAATGCATAATTGCGATTAATGTTAATGCTCACACTCCATGCACTGATCTGAAATTTGTTTCCCTATATAAATGTTATCAGCTAATCAAATATCTTCCATTCCTTGCAACTGTTTTAAGACATCAAACTACATTTTACCAGTCTCATTAGATGTGCTTCTGGCACAGCAGCCGTTCAGCCGATGATGTTTTTTAATTTTTGAATGTAGCTGTTTCATGGGGTGCCTTTTAATCTTTTTTCGTTTTATGGCTGAACAGTCACTGTTCATTATGGTCTCAAGCTTGTTATTCATCCATGATTAGAATGGCACAAACTCTCCACAAGTAAAATGGAGTTGGTTGAAAATTAGATTACCCTTCAGTGGCAGATTCAGTAATTCTAAGAAATTGCAGAGAATCCAAACAATCTAGGCCTGATCACTGAGGGTCATTCAGTAAAGGCTAAAAAATACTGCACTTTTCAGCTCTGGCCGCTGTATTTTTCTTTGTTATAGCTTCCACCAGAATTTCTCTTTCTTCATGTGGAAAGCAAGTTCTGACCTCTTCCATCAATGTTTTTTTTTTAATGTTTATTCCATTAAAACATTGGATTAGGCTACAGGCCACTGCTTGTAAAGGTTTGCTAGTGTTTCCTGCACATCACCTAAATAGCTAGAACTCGATTTTAAGTTATCATATTATCCAATCTTGCTATTAGATTCTTTATGGAAATTCTTAAAGGGACAGATTCTGATCTCACTTACAACAATATTAAAATACTGTAACACCATTGACTCCAAGTGAGAACAGAATCAGGACTTAAATCTCTCTCCCTTGCTGTTGATGTTTGCATATTATAGGAGGGGCTGGTATTGGTAGCATCTCCTATTATTAAGGTTGCCCAACACTTTCCATTATAAGACTCAGTTTTCTGTTGCTTTTAGTGAAACTATTTGGGCTGAAAATTTCCATTCTGGATGCCTTGTCATGCTGAATTGTTTTGGAAAATTTCACACAAAAATGTTCTTTTAACAACATTACATTTCCAAAGACAAGCACTCAATAGTTAAGGAATGTTAGAATTAATGACGTCTGTGCAAACTTAACTCACCCCTCCTTGCGTATATGCATTATGATCCAAATTTTAATTATACAAGCACATACTGTATTTTCCACAGGACTCCTCCTTCATGCAGTACATAGAATGCACCGTGCTCTGGGGATAAATCAGGCTTCTGTAGAAAGGAATGTTATTGTCTATAGGACCCCTGTCTCCTTTGTTGCATAAGCTGGAAGGTGTGTAGTGAATGAGACAAGAGATTTCAGGAAAAGAAGGGATGCTCTCGTGGTTGAGGGAGTCAAATGCTGCTTTGGAGAATTAGATTTTATCCCTACCTCTGCCACAGAGTTCCCATGTGATGCTAAGCAACTCACTTAAACCTAAGCACGCACAGCTGCAACTGAAGTCACTTTGGACTGTGCTTTGAACATAAGTAGTGCCATATAATGCTAGTACTCTTAAAAAAAAATCAGATCCCAGGCATCTTAAATTGGGCACCCAAAATTAGTGGATATTTTTACCTTGATTTCTCTGTGCCTCAGTTCCACATCTGTAAAATGAGGATAATATCACCCTCACCTCTAACAGAGGCACTCAGACACTATAGTAATGAGCACCACAGAAAAACCCATGAGGACATTAATAATTCTGTCTTCAGGGCAGGGACTGAACAGTGTGCTGTCATTACAGCATCAGGCCACAAACTGAACAATGAGGCTAAAACACATATTTAAAAGGTGCTTGTTAAGAGGGCACTATCAACTATGTGCACTGAATGAGTCAGGGGTCCGGCAGGAAAAATAGTCTGTGATCACATAATTAAAGACTGTAGCATAATTCACAGGCAACCTTAATACTGGCATATCCTAATTTTGAGTGCTAGTTTTGCAACCGTAAAGAATGTTCTTTTGACATAAAAAATCCCTCTGTATACGGGGGCTTTGAGCCTCATTATCCCACCTGGGTAAGAGTGGTCGTGCTCACAGTCCTCCCATTCAACTGAACACAAGGAGCAAAATCCTGTCTCCACTGAGATCAGTGGGACCAGGATTCCACCCAAGAACTGTGCAAGGCTAGCACTGCCACCCAATGCAGCAGGAGTCGCAGGAAGTGAGGTCTCTCTACCTCAGCTAGCAGAGATGAATGCATTTGAGGAGGCAAGCACACCTGCTGCATCCTATTAGGGGTGCAGCAATGGCCTCATACCACTTCAGAATGAGAGGTTCAGGAGACAATGTGCCTTAAAGATCAGCACAGGCCAGTGTCCTAAAAGACAGTCGTAAATGAAAGCATTCACTCTGCCCCAGTTCCAAGGGGGTGGATTTCACAGTGAGGCAAGTGTACACTAACCAAACAGGAAAGCCAGAGAGAGCATTCCCCTAACTTGATAAGAATGCTCCAAAGTAAGAAGTGAAATGAGAGGGATTTGGGGGTACAGGACTTGATCCAGAGCTCGCTGAAGTTAATGGAAACTCTCGCACAGATGTCAGTGAGCTTTGGATCATCCCAAAAACAGAGAACAGTAATATCCCTATTTTTGTGGCAGCAGCTGTCGCAGAATCAGTCTCCAAACACAGTATACTTCTCCAAACTCAAAATAAGCTTGTGATGTGCCCTTCCACATACTCAAAACTTAACATAGCTAACAACATAATGAACCCCATTTCAATATTGCCACATGGTCAGGCTGCCAAAAATCATGAGAATGGATTAAAACTCGTGAGCATTTTTATTTCTTTTTTTTTTTAAAGAATAAGTTGGAGGGTTATTTGCTTTCTTTGTTTTAAGGGTTTACATTTTCAAGCTTTCTTCTGCAACCAAGAGGGCTAGAAACTTACTTTAAAAAAAATGAGAACTGAGATCCTAGTGTATTCATATGTCTCCAGAACTTTAAGAAAAAGACCCAAAACTACAAGACTCATGATAAAATCATCAGAGTGGACAACACTACAATCCTACCACCCTTTCTCAAGATGGCAACTGCCTCACTGTACCAGAGTCCCATTTAAATCAGCACTGGGATCAACGATGGATTTAAAAAAAAAAAAACAGTAGCAGACAAGACGAAATATTTTTCTATTTACAGAAAAGAGCAGTCATTTGGAAATGTTATGCAACACTGATGGCAGTAATTATTAACATGTCACAACAAGGTCAATATGTTACTAGTTTTAGAACACTACTTTAGGTAATGGATGAGACATGCTGAAGCAGCTTTTGGTTCATTTGGTATTATCCTCATTATGGCTCTAAGCTGGCACCGGGGATCAATGCTTCCAAACATTACCACTACTCCTGAACAGGCAGGAGCATATATTGTTTATTTGGCTGCTATTGTTTTTCTCACTTAGGAGCCATCAACTGTATTATGTTGTAAAGACCAGGGCCAAAGAAAGGACTCCTGGCAACACACAGCAGTGAGCTATTCAGAGTTGGTTGTTCAAGAAAAAAAAAACACATATGCAATTTCACTTCCTGTCTTGTCTGAAGCTGTCTGCTATCAGAATCCCTGTTTTTTTAATCTTGCTGTCTGCTTGCCATAATCTTTAAATATCCTTTTTATGAGGTGTCGAGGGATTCCCTAGAATCAAATCTACTTGATTTCAGTTATCTGGGTTTAAAGCCTTTGGCAAAAACTACACATTAGCAAATACAGCAGCTATGCTAAGAATTGCATTACAATACTTTCCCATAGTTCTGAACTTGCCCAGTGTGTCCATTATTGTCCAGACACTTTTATAAGCATCATTACCCTAGACCATTTTAAAACTGTGGGTAACGCAAGGTTAACGCTAGTGTCTTAATTGCATTAAATCTCATTTTAAACACCCTTATTGCTATTACGCACACTTCACTATTATAGTTGCTCATTTATGCAGCCATAATTAAGGGCGAGTTACAGGTTCCATTATAAATTCTATTGTAAGTTTATAACTGCTGCAGAAATTTGTTCTTAGTCAAAATTGACTCTCCAGTTCAGATGAAATTATTTTTCAAAATTATTTTAAACAAAAAACTCCCTAAGATTGGAAACTCTTTAAATGACTAGAATACAGACCCCTAAACTGTTTGTAGGTGCCCAAAGCACTTTTAATACCAAAGTAGCTTTGATCTGAAGATGAAATTTGACAGTTATTAGTACGTAGCATCTAAGCTTTTTTGCTGTTGTTAAAATAACTGCAGTATTAAACCTTCAAGCGTTGTCACTGTGCGCTGATAGTCAAATCTATTAAAATAACTGCAATATTAAACCTTCAAGCATTGACACTGTGCACTGATAGTCAAATCTATTAAAATAACTGCAATATTAAACCTTCAAGCATTGACACTGTGCACTGATAGAACACCAAGTTCTGTGGCAGAAAGATTTCCAGACCATATGTTCTCCCTCCTGCTAAGAGTGATCACTAAAAAATGCCACACACAGTCTAATCTATCTACTGCTATTGCACAAGATTGCAACCTGCTCTTAAAAAAACCAAAGAGGGAGCAAAGAGGCACTGGGCACTTTGTAGGTTTACCTGCATCACAGGACAGTAGCATGGGAGAAGTGTTTCCAAAGGCCGCTCTGACTCTCCATCCTACACAGGTATGTCAAGAGCGGGCAGTTGGGAACAGGTAGAACCTTCACCGGCAGCAAAGGAGGGGAAAATATTTGCTACTTACTGCCTTAAACCAGGGTGGGAGAGAAACTGCAACTCAGTCATCTCTTGGAGTGGTCCAGCTATGTGTTGCCCCTGATTCCAGGCAGTTTGTTGTTAGAATCTAGCATTTTGTAGACTATGATAATCCCTAAAACAACCAGATGGGAAAAGGTCCCACATGAATATAAAGCTAGTCACCACATTATGCAAAGGGCACCAATAGATGAAGTGAAAAGTGCTGTGTTTGGAAAATGAAATCAACATCACCCACAAAGGTGAGGCTGAGAAATGACACTGGTGAGAGAAGCAGTAAAGTAGTAGTTTCCTATGGTCACATACAAACTGAAGGAATTTTAAGAAAAAGAGAAGGTAAATACTGTGAGTGGGAGGAAAACCTTGATGGTGAAAGGCACTTTCTTTTCTACTGCTACAGTAGAAACAAATAGCTGTACAGAGCAGGACAAATTGGGAGAAGAGGAGTTAGATGAATTACTTTGTTTTGGTGGATCACCATGGCTACCTTGACCTGAGTGACACAATGAGTGAATAGAATAAATGAATAAAAGGATTTCATGTGCTACATAATTGGACTTTCAGGTGTGTGTTAAGTAACCCACATGGCTCAAGATAAAAGGAAGTAATATATATACACTGTCATTTGCTTCAAAATGAAATAGAGTCTAGCACTTTTAGTGTTCGGTAAAAAGCCTCCTTATTTAAAACCACCTAAGGTTTGGCTTAATAAATGTATTTCTAGTTCAAATGAGAAAGCTTTGCAGACACTCACTGTTTCTTTTACATGGAAAACAAAAACGTGCACAGGTCTTGAGTGCAATGTACTCATGGGTCATTTGCAAAGCATTTTGGATTTTTCCTTCTACCTTCCGGGATGTTTCCTAGTTATCTGTTTTGTCATTATCTTCTTTATTTCTCACAATCCTCTAGTTTATATTTATTCATAGGCTTGTCAGTGGTGCTTCTCACTGAGTATCTCTCACAATTACTGGAGTTGCCCTCACACCACCTTTTTGAGGTAGAGTATTATTACCTCCATTTTACAGATGAACTGAGAATCAGACACATTGAGTAACCAATCCAAGGTCACATAGGAAGTCTGGCTGAGCACCAGGAATTGAACTCAAGCATCCTGAGTGCCACACTAATGGTCTGTAGCCCCAAGACCATCTTCCTCTTCCTCCTGTTTTCATTGTATATCACCTACAGACCTATCTTGGCCTTTCCTCAGTCACAGAATGGAAAACCCCCAGGTGGAGGCTAAGGTAGGAAGTTTTTGTGGAGTTCCTCCCCACTTTCTTCCACACAAATTGTTCTCCCTTAGGGGAGACAGTTTACTCCTCACATGTAACAGGCTTTAGGTCCAGCTCCAAACCCCTTTGAACCTGTGGGATCCATAGGAGGCCAGCGACTCCAGGGCAACACACCAGGTTTGTCCCCCTGGTGCTTCTCGGCAGTTCATTTCTTCTGGATTTGTGCCTTCAGGGCTTCCTTAGCTAGAGGCAGCCCTTGAGACTCCCCCTTTAATGCACATGGTCCCATCACAGGGGAGAGAAGGTACATTCTGCCTGTGATTGCATTTACTTGTCTGCTAGAAACTAGGCATAGCCATATCCCTCCCAGCCACACCCCACCTATATGGTGGCCCAGATCAGTGGAAATGGATTAGGAGAATATTTCCACAGTGGTGTCTGACCCCACTTTTTGTGTGGCTCACAGGAGCACAGTCAGTCTCTGTGATTTTTCCCATCGACACAAAGTTTTTAAGAAGTGTTTAAAATACAAAAGCTTATTTACCAGTATTTAGCATAATAAACAAATTTGATGTGACATGAATTGGAGTCAAACTACTATTCACCAAGTACAAAAATCAGAGTTTTAAAGTAGATTCAGATATGAATGCAATAAGTAATCAAACATCTTTAATGCACACAGGTACTTATGTTGCAGAAGTGCTAGTATCCCTTGCAAAATATATGCTGGGAGTCAGCTGTCACCAGTTACAGTGCTAATTGCATCTCATCCTTCTCTGTGGTGTCTGAGTGCATTCCTGCAGATCTCAGGCCTCATGCATGTATCTGTCCTGCAGTGGAATCGCATGATTCTCCCACTCTTAGACCAGGCTACAGGCCCTTAGACAGGGCTACAGTCCTCTGTGTATCAACTGCTTACCCAGGAGGTCCAACTGGTTCAGCATCTGCAGTTCTTCCTTTTGGGAGTCTGTGACCAGTGGTGAATAGAGTGACCAGACAGCCTTTTTAAAACCAAATTTTTGTTTAATCTTGACAGTAGGAACAAAAGCATAATATAAGAGAAACCTGGTTTTAAAACAATGAACATGATGTATGTATATCTGCACAGAGGGTCTTTTTAACTGTTTATAGTCCTTCTGGACTGTCAGTTCCCACCATTGGCAAAACAAACTGTGACCTGGGTGAAGCCTGGAAGGTAGGATTTTCAGTTAATATTTCAGGTGTCATCTCTTAACCACTCTGAAGTGTCTACTGGGATGTGTGTCTTATCTCAAGTCATTGTTTTGCATTCCTGTTTGTTTCCCAGCAGCCCTGTTGATTAACCCAGTGTAATCATACAGTAAACAGCCAACATTAAACCCCATACAGTCACACAGTACCTACCACAACAAACGGACCACACAGAGCATTAACAAATTATTACAGAGCAGCCCACTTCTGACACTCCAGCATCTAGAAATTGCAACAGAAAAGTTCTGGAAACCTCTTACAAAAGAAGATCAATTTGTAGATACTCTTTTATGTGGCTCAAATGTTACAATCTTTCCAATGTGTTCTGTGCTACCTGTAGCACACACAGAGCTGGCTTTCTCATCACAATAGAAATGTATAGTTTGTCAGAACTTGCAGCCAGTGTCCAGTACAGGTAAAGGCTAAAAGGGCTGACTTCCAGAGATAAATGACACCTGGGATTTTAGCTGGTGGACTTCGTGTCTATAAGTAGAGGCCTGACGTCTTCACAGATCGAGGTTCCCCTTGGTGTACTCTATCACCATCACCACTCTAAAGGGAGGAGGTTGGAGGACACCGAAATTAGCTGACTCCAGGGGCTAGCCTGAGGAGTCTATCCTGAGTTATTAATTATATGGTGGGAGCCACATAATCTGGCACTGTACCTAGTTAAATTCCTTGTATGTGAGATGGGTGGACATATACTGACTCTACCCAAGGTAACAATAATAAAGTTGCAGCCTGCTGCTCTCAGTCCATTCAAATTATTCACTTGAGTGTCCTGAGTGTGGTGTATTGAAGACTGTGTTGGAATTGCAAGCCATAACTTTTACTCTGTGGTGGTGTGGGTGTCCTGTTTCTGTTTACAGGCTAGGGGGTTTTGTAGGGAAGTGGTTCTTTTGTGTTGGGATTTTGGGTTCTAAGAAATAAAGTAGCATTACACTGCAAGCTTCTAGCAAGAGTCTTTCATGTTTTTATAATTTCTCTGTGTGTATGCGTTGAACATAACAGAGAAAAGTGGTGATGAGGATGGGTAATAGAAAAAAGAGAGAAAGTAGAGATAAAATGCCTGCATATGGCCAATTTCCAATTTAATGAAAAAGAGGAAGAATCTGTAACATATATTCAGGACTTGGGCACTATTTTCATGCAAATGCTATAGAAAAAACTGATAAACAAAGGTCTGTTTTTCTAACATTGGTGGAAAAAGAACTTTTAGAGTGCTTAAAAACTTATGTTTTCCCACAAGAACCTTGCAAATTGGAATATAAGGATGTAATAGAGATTCTAAAAAAACTAGTATGTGCCTACCACATTTTTTAACACAATGATATAAGTTTCATCTAAGAAACCACATAGAAGGAGAAGTGTCAAAATACAGAGATAAGTCTGAAAATGGTGTCTCCTACTTGTTGTTTTTAGTAATTTTCTGAACGAGTCTCTAAGAGACCAATTTGTTTTTGGAGGAAAATACCCTGAACTAAGGGAGAGAGAGGGGCTGTTAGATGTTGTGTATAACAAGGAACAGCCATTACAAGGAGTTGTGGAGACTGCTCTCTTTGATTCCACAAAGAAAAATATGCAAAATTTGAAAATAAACTGGCTTTATCATGCCAAACTGGGAAAGAAGGGCTTCAGCAAGAGGTGAAGAAGATGATGACCCAGGCTGGCACTTCACAGAGAATCAAAACAAAATGGAGGAATCCACGTTTCTGCTGTTCAGGGACATCAGACTGGCAGGAACAGTGTTTCTTTAATAAGCTGCAGTACAAGAAGTATGGAGAGAGGGACACACTGCCTCAGCTTCACCCAGTGCTCCACAGGAGATGGAAGGATATGCCAAGAGGAAGCCATGGGTGCCTTCAAGTAGGAGTCTCCAAAAAGGTTATATGACTGTGGAGGAGTCTAGCTTGGAAGCAGGTTGTCCCCGGATGAAACAATACATGAAAGGTGCCATTCCACAGAACTGTTTGTAGTGGAAAATGAAAAGACACATTATTTCCCTTATTATGTACATGTAAAGGTAAATGATATAATATTGAAAATGAAAATAGATACAGGAGTGACAATGTGCATGATTTCCAAGGGGGTTTTCCTCGGCTAAGATTAAGAGAAACTAATGTGCTTTTACCGAATTATAATAAAGGGCAGATAGGAGTGTTAGGCAATCTCTCTCTGTCAATGTAATTTATATAGGTATCTGTTCACCATTAGAATTAATTGTAAGTGAAGGAAATGGCCCCTCTCTAATGGGCAGAAACTGTCTTTCCAAGCTTAAATAAAATTGGAGTGTGGTACACCACATGGCAGACAGTGGGGGAATTGAAAGAAAAATACAAAGCTAGGTTTATCCCATACTTCACCACTCAGAAGACTCCAGTGGAATTGTGTTTAAGACATCAGTTGTGTACTAGATTTGATTGACTTTGACCAGATTTACCAAGAATACCTGATGGACAGCAAACACCCCCTACCCCCGCCCTGGCTTTTCTGCCTCAGGCAGACAGAGAGGGTTTGAAATTGCAGGGGATGGATGAAGTGTGTTTGTGGGAGGGGGGGAATGGTGTATTAAAGTAGATATTTGACCAGTGGCATATCTGGTAGAGGTAAAAGGGGAGATTATGAAGAGGCACATTGATCAACAGATACCAGATAAAAGCTCATTATAGTTACAAGATGCGGCCCCTGAAATTAATAAAGATGGGTGTAAGTTTTGGTGACCTGAGGAGCATGAGAAGGTGGTGCCAGAACATGGTGGCTGAGAGGGAGAGTGCTCCTGCTGGTGCTGTTCAAACCAGTATCAATATGGAGCAGGTGACATCAGTGGCACTGAAATTGTAGACCTTCCCTAAGGTTAAACTTGTGATTTTATTTTTATTATTGTTTATTAATTTAAAGAATTTACAGGGGAGGACTGAGATGTATTGAGGACTGTGTTGGAATTGCAAGCTATCACTCTGTATGTATGTGTTGGGGGTGGGGGTTGGTCCTGCTTGTAGGCTAGGGGGCTCTGGGAAACTGTGTGATCAGAGCAATTCTGAAAAGAGCCAGCTTAAAACAAAGTGGGATGAGTTGCGCCTCGCTACCTCTAGGGAGCAGCCTATTTATTTTCTCTATTTTTTTGGATTCTTGTGTATCATCATTCTGAATGCTAAGTAACAGCGTTACGTTACAACCTTCCAACAAGAGTATTTTATGTTTATATCTAATTTCGCTGTGTGTATGCTGTGAACATACACAAGGCTTGCTTTTTATTATGCTTCTTTGTCATTAGTGCTTTAGACTCTCATTTTCAGTCCTGTGTCCTTAATAGGCTGTGCAAAGGACCACTAGGCTGATACAGAAAAGCTAATGGAGGGAAACTGCTTTTTGCAATTGCCTGATTAATGAATCATGTAAGTGCCGGGTGACGAGGTGTCCTAGTTTAGTTTGACTGTCTAAGCTGATTAAACTGAAACTTTGATTGTCATGTGTTGCATGCAGCATTTAGGCTCCCACCTATAGTGCTCTCCAAAGATCCCCAACTCCAAAAGAGGCTTTTGGACTATTATAAAGTCTATACCATAGTTTGCTAGAATATCCATACATGGAACATATGCTTCCTTTTCTAAGAACTGCCTCATAAAGTGTGTGTTTTGGAGACAAAGTAGGGTGGGGAAAGGGCATGTTGACTGACTTATTTAAACATATTTTTATACATGTGTGTTCCTGAAGACTAAAAGCAGATTTAATGTTGACATGTACCCATGAAAGTTCATGTGGTCTAGTCATATTAGAATAACACTATCTTCAGTACCATTTGTTGATAGAACAAAATCTATCCAGAATGAACTTATTCAGGTAACCATACCACATCTGATTTATATTTATGCAGTGCTTTATTCAAGACCACATTACCGTGTGATGGACAGACCCACTGAATTCAATGGGAGTCCTTCCATTGACGTTAATAGACTTTGGATCACTTTCTAAAGGAATAACTGTCTATATTGTAATAAGGGCAGTAATGAAGCAGAAAAAGAGAGGAGTAGGGGTCTGAAAAGCCTTCTGGAGGTTGTCATCCACATCATCCTACCATGGTGGCTTCTTGTGTCACTGGCAGTGATTTTACACCAGTGTGACGTCACTGGAGTTACCTGTGATTTGCAGTAGCAGAAGAGAAAACACAAACAGGCCTAGCCTTGCAAACTCTGAACCATTTTTTTTTGATGGGCAAGTAAAATATAATTATTTTTAGAAATAATCTTAGCAAAGGATAGGTGAACAGAGTTTGACTACTTGGTAAATCTTCATGACAATATTGCAATATTGTAGGCTGGTTTCTCTCCACATAATAGCCACTGCCACAGGCAATAATGTACTTGATATGGAACTAAACCATTCCCCTGAGTGAAAAAAAAATTGTGTGGGTTTTTTTTGTGAGGGGGTTGGGGGGACCTTAGGAACCTCCAATGGAAAACAAGAAGAGCCTAGAAAGCTATATCAGACCATAGTGTGGAAGACCCATCGTAGACTAACTTTATCTCACTTCTAAACTTGAATGATGGTAGAAATGACAATAATATTTTTGCAGAGGATCAAGCTGGTGAGAGGCAGGAGTTAATGCTTAAAAATATGAAGCCATTGCCTTTTGCATCCTTTTGCTATGTAAAAAAAATACACAGTATAGAAAATTCAGCAATAGAAGTAATAGACAACTCATTTTGTAATTTTCTCTTTCTGACAATGACAATACCTGGAACTGGCTGGGCTCGGGCGAGCAGCAACGCAGATGCCAGCCTTGTGTGGTGGGGGCAGGCAGGGCTTAGGTGAGCAGAGATGCCAGCCCTACGTTGGGATGGGGGCAGGGCCTGGGTCAGTGGCTCAAGCCAGCCCCACACAGGGTCAGTGTGGGGGCTGCTAGCCCCATGCATTGTCCTGTTTTCCCTTTAGGTAATATGGTCACCCTAAGCATGGAAGAAGCTTAAATTAGTGGGAAGGGAGCAAATCAGCTTTCAGTTTCCCCCCTCCTGGCCAGCCAATGGGATGCAATGAACCTGAGAAAGGGGAGGGGCCCAGTTCAGACATTTCTAGGTGGGGGTCCTCTTCTTCCCCTTCCAATCTCTATTTGGTCTGACCAGAAACATTCTCCCAACCTATTAAGATAGGATGGCACTTTTCAGACACAAGCACTCCATCCTTCATTTTCTTTCCACATTCTCCCTCTGCTGTGGCCAAATACCCCCCCCCCCAAGAATGGGAGGGAGTATTCTTAAACTAGTTGCAGAGAAAACAGTAAAAATGTGTGGGTGGGTGCAGCAATCAAACCCATTTTATGTGCTCTCAGCAATTAATAAATATGTGTAAATTACAGGCTGTACATTCTCTCTCTCTTCAGAAATAACAGATTTCCCCTGCACCTGTCAAGCAAAGTCTGCAAATGAGAAAATTAAGAGCTCTGGCCTGTGCATTTTAATAGGTGCTCCGAAGACCAACGTAAAGTTTCCCTAATAAGGAAGAATATCTAGTTTAACTTTCCTAGGTTTTTCTAAGGCACCTGTCGCTAGGATATTGATGCATCAGTAAATAGTCAAATAAACAGTTGTTAAATAAAGTGAACTTGTATATAAAATTCGGGACTAATAAGCTATGATGAACCTTAACATTTTCTCAGGCTAGAGATGTTTAAAGGAAGACACTTTTAAAAAATGTCTGAATCATTTATGCCTATACTTAGAGCAATTTTCTTTTAAAACTGACATAGTTAACAATAAAACAGTAAACTTTTTTTATTCCTAGGGTATGCTTCCATATTCTGTAACAGGAAGAAACTCATGCTTCTCTCGTCTCCTTCTCCCTCACCAGGAATCTTCTGGCTACATCTACAACTGCTCACCATGTAAGTTATACATATTTAACTATTTGAATTTTTCTTCCTCCTCTGAACTCCCCTCCAGTTTGCCAGAACCTTATTAATAGTGAGTTGACTACAACGTCATGTGATATTGCCGGTGTGGTTGCAGTGGAAAGGCAGTTGTAACTCCACAGCTCAGGCTGCAACTACGTTCTATTACATGGCCCGATTTTGCTCCTCCCTTACAACTTTGGCTTCGAAATTGGTTTGGCTTTAAAAAATTGACAGATTTACTCAGGTGGCAAAGGAGAATGTTTCTTCAAAGTTTATAAAATTGGTCAAATTGCCTTTGAATTATAGATCATATAGATCATGATTTGAAATTTTTTGCCAAATGTTTACCTGCCTGCAGCTAAAAATCAGCTTATCATTATCCCTCCAAACTAGGTGCAACATTGTAATATAAAGGTTATTTTTCCTCAGAGCATCAGTCAATGCTGTGTGTGTTGAAAGAGGAGCAGGGTCAAACTAAGTTTGCCTAAGGGACAACATGCAGCATTTGCTTCAGATGGTCTTTCCAATATGGTCACATTTACCAGTTTTCTTGTGCCACATTAAAAACAGCACCTGTGTTTGTTACCTGTTTGCTTTTTTAGTCTTCATTTGGCATGCAGTGAAAAAGCCAACAGAAGCAAGATAGCAGCAGTCTCTACTCACGTTCTTTTGGCAAGATGGTCACAGTTGAATAAGTGGGAAAACTCCTTGAAAATAATCGTGTCTGTATGTGTTGGACACACTGCAGGAGTTTCAATCAAGGTGATAACCTTTCACAACAAAGGTTTCAGACAGTGGGTTTGTCATGCTTCTTACTTTAGAAAGAGAAATAAAAATAGCTGCCAAACAATCTAAAGCATACAGCAGACTGCCTTCGTAAGGGCAAGTTTTACATTTAGAGAGTCTGTGAATGGGGATAAGAAGTCAACCATTGGTCTCCTCATAACATTTAAATCCAGGAACACACCTGGGTGCCCAAAAGTACACAGGGCCAGATTCTACTATCTTTACTCATGTTGTGTAGTACTTTACTGTGCAACTGCATCCATTTTCTTCAGTGAGATTGAATGTGGAATAAACGGTTGGCAGAATCTGGGCCACAGTGACCTTCTGGTATTTCTCAAGAACACTCTCTTAACCACAGGATTATTTCTGAGATGTGTTTAAGCATTTGTGGACAGACCTGACAGGTTTCATGGATTTGCTAATGGTTTCCAGGCTGCCTTTCACTCAGGGTCTCCACAATCTGCTCCTCCATTCTGTTGCCAGAAAGTTCATCTGCTGATTTCTCGGTTTCTTCCTTTTGGTGTATCTGATATCTCAGGCACTGGAGAAGCAGAGCAGATGAGAGATTAATGGAGCACTGAGTAGAGCAAGAGGAAGATAAGCAGAAGAGCAAATTGCAACAACCAAAGTTCAGGAGAAAAACTTGCTGAATTTCTCCCTCACCTACTTGTTTAATGCTACCAAAGAACTCACTCTTTGAGTAAGACTGCAAGTCTGTCATGGAGGTCTCGGAAGTCATGGATTCTGTGACTTTCCGGGACCTCTGTGAATTCTGCAGTGGCCTGTGCGGCTGGCCCAGAGGTATATAGTACAAGTCATGGACAGGTCATGGGCCGTGAATTTTTGTTTACTGCCCATGACCTGTCCATGACTTTTACTAAAAATACCCGTGACTAAAACGTAGCCTTATTTATGAGACACGTGACCAAATGCACCCCAGTATTCATATTCTACAAGCTATCACAATAATCTTTGTTCCAAATATTCCTTGTGAGCTATCATTTGAAAACTAATAACTCTCTGGTCAATAATGTCATAATGAAATGTGTGTAGCAACCTTATATGTAAAGTTATAAACATAAGCTGAAGTTAAGTCTGAAATGTGTTTACCAGGCAAGTCTTGGTAAAACAGTTTCTCAAAGACAAAAGGACAAGCTGATATCTCTAGACAGGTGTCATCAAAGTTGATGAGCAAACTTTGGCAAGGACAGGGGGCAGGAAGAAACTGATCTGCGTCTTAGTAAACAACATCATGAAACAGCTTTCACCCCAAGACTCCTCGTCTCTGTCCTCAGTGCTGGAATTAACTTTACCTAGGGGTAAACCTCAGGAAATGCATTTCAAAGGGGGACTGGACTATAAAGTGAGAGGCAAAAATACCAGGGTATGACTAGCTATCCGTCTCTCTTCCTTTCACCCAAGATGAAAAAAGAAAGCCTTTGGACTTTGGGAGCAGATCCTGGCCTGAGAATTTGGTCAGCAACGATACTGGGGACATGTAGTAAGGAATTTCACCTTGAACCACGTCTAGTTTATTAAGTTTGAGTACTAGGAAGCTTTTTATCTTTTTTTCTCTTGTAACCATTTCTGACTTTAATGCCTTATATTTGTACTCAAAAATCTCTCTTTGTAGTTAAATCAATGTGTTTTATCCTTTAATCAAAATTAACTCAGCATTGTGTTTAAACTGAATTGTGTGGGTAACTCCATTTAAAGTAGAAAACTGTTGGATATTGATCCCCTTAGAGGGGCAACTGACCTAAAATATCTGAAGTGCCCAGGAGAGGGCTGGACAGCAGAACACACATTTTAAGGGAAAATTCCGGACTGTTCAGGGCGTTGGGGTCAGCCTGCAAGTGGTAACCAAGGCTGGTAGAAACCAGAGTGTGACTGGAGGGTGCGCTGCAGCTATACACAGACACTCAGGGCATGACCTGCATGCTATCTGCGAGGACCCAGGTTGGGAGTAACAGCAATAAAGCGTTGTGAGGAACTCCAGGTTACAGGGGAAGAATGACACAGCCCTTCACTGATCTGGATTGCAGCCTGGAATGTCATAAATATAAAGCACCATTCAATACTCTACCTGATCTAGGAGCTCAAGAAACTTGGTAGGATTTCCTTCTGCGTCTCCAAACGTGAATTGCCCAAATTTAATGATAATAAAAGCAGTAAAGAACATCCTACTTCCTATTGCTTTCAATCTCTTCCAAGCCCAATACATTAATTTGTCATTGCACATATTCATTGTTGTATTATAACCATATTTTAGGGGTGTATATTGCATGGTAGTGCATGCTTAAACTAGTGGGAAAAAATGATGGTATGCTACCCCATCCTGTGCACCATTTTAAAATGTGCTTTAGCGGCAGCACTGAGAAGTGGGGGAATCACGTAACCATCCATAACACCCTCTCACTTCACTTGCAGCCTTGATCTTAACAACATGCACGTGGTACTTTTCGTAAAGAGACAGCTCACTGCAACAACAACAAAATCTACTCAGGACTGCCGGCTGGAACATGCTGCTTTGTTTAATTCTATCACAACACAGTGGAGGGAAATGCCCACTAACTAAACAGGAAGTAAGAGAGGGGTGGAGCACAGCTCTCTTCCATACTACTCTGGTAACCCAGTTAATCCTACCATGACCACCTCCCTATAGTACTTCTCTCATTTCCCTCTTCCCTGAGATACAAACTAAAGATGACTCCAAAGGACAGTTGCTGAGACGATTACAAACAGCAGATTCAAGCAAATAACTCAATGAATAATTTATCTGAAACTCTTGCCAGAAAAGCATGATTATACATGTTAATGGAAAGCGAAACACAAGAGGGATGTGTGCAGAGCCCAAGCTAATTCATTTAAAAATTCAAGTGAGTGTTTGCAGAAAAATATTTGTTCTTACTCACCTTCCTCACCTGATTTTGGCACAGGTCTGAAAAGGGTAGATTGGTTTGTTATGTTTCCTCTGGATATGATACTAAGTTTTTTTGATCAGGGCTTGGGTAGAGGGGTTTAAACTTAGTAATAAACCCAAAGATACTACACAAAATTGCCATAATAGTCCCATTATCCTCTTATATTCTATTCAGACTTTTATCCACATCACTGTGTATCTGAGAGTTTTCCAGAAGTAAATTAAGGAGATGTGACTAACATCAGTCATGTGTGGTTCTTTCCTTCTCTGCCTCTTCCACTCCCCAAAGGAGAAATTGCATGTGGAAGTTTGTGGGCCAAAGTTGGGAGGGCTTTTTAAGACATGTTGTGTATTGTCTACAATGCACCTAAGCACAAGTCTAACCATCTCTGGCTAACATTTCTGTCATCTGTAATGTCTGCAGAGAATGATGATAGCACTTTTTCAAGGCCAAAGCCTTTGGGTTGAGAATTAAACTGTCTGCATTAAATGGATTATATAGGAGAGATCCAGAGGTTTTGCATTTATAGAGCAACACTGAACATGAAGCATGCTTCTTGACACGTTCATCTCTTTCAAGATACTGTACCTTTTAATAGTTGAACAGAAAAAATATGTTAAGTAAAAATGCATAAGCAGAAAATGGAAGAAATTCAGAGTGAAAGCAAGAAGTCCATTATTAAAGGTGTCTGTTTGTGCTGAGATTTGCCAGGCTCTAAAAGGATCATAAGTTTTATACTCAAATAAAATGATCAAAAGCAGGTAAGTTAAGAATGATGCTTCAGCCTTAATTATGAATTAACATAAGAACACTGGGTAAGCTCTTGACTATAACGTTATCATAGGTGTACTTAGGTTACCTACGAATTGCCAAAGGGCATTATACTTCAGATCTAATGTGAGGATATATGACATACATTCATGTGGCCTGAAGTCTCTTGACAGACTTAAAACATACCCACAAAGATATCTACCTGGTTTTGCACCAGAACGTGGACCATGCTTCCTACACAGAAAAGCCAAATTCTAATTATGATGTGGGAGAGCAGTAATGGAGTTTCATTGCTGCCCCAAACAAGCCAGCTCTCTGACCACACACATTCACATTACCTGGCAGAAGGACAAGATTGCGTTGATAAATTGGAGAGAGATCAGAATAGAACCACAGGAATGATTGACACCTTAGAAAGCATGGCTTGTAGTGAGACTCAAGGCACTTGATCTATTTAGCTTAACAGAGAGATGGTTAAAGGGTGACTTGATTACAGTCTACAAGTACCGATATGGGGAACAAATACTTGATAAGGGGCTCTTCAATCTAGCAAAGTTATAACATGATCCAATGACCGGAAGTTGAAGCTAGACAAATTCAGACTAGAAATAAGGCATAAATTTTTGACAGTGAGAGTAATTAGCCATTTGAACAATTTACCAAAAGTCATGATGGATTCTCCATCACTTGTCAATTTTTAAATCAGGATTGGATTTTTTTTTAAATAAAAAATATGCTGTGGGAATTTTATTTCAGGGAAGTTCTCTGGCCTGTAGAGGAGGTCAGACACAATCATCACAATGGTCCCTTCTAGCCTTTGAATCTGTAAATCCATGTTCAATCAGCAGACACTGTTGAGGAGTTGAGGCCTGCCAGACTGGAAGAAGATCTTGAGCAGTGGCTGGGGGAGATAATGGTTTAAAGACAGATTTGCTGTCTCCCTCTCCAGTCCTGCACTTATCAGAGATTGGTTGAACCAGGGGATCCAATCCAGAGTTTTTTTAAATGACTGAACATATTAAAAGAAAGGCATTGTCCAACTCATCAAGCAAATCTACTAGTCCAAATCTATAGGTATTTTGGGAGGGAAAAAATAGGAATAGATCACTGCTAAATATATTACCCATGTCAGTAGGATTCTACGCTCAGACTTATAAAGAAGATGGAGCCTCTGACACCTTTCAAGACTGTTGCTATTTCAGCGACGGGAGAAGCATCATTTATAACCTCTAAGCAATCATTAAATAAAAATGACTAACAATCCCAAACCCTTGTTAGAAATGCCAGACAAGTTTCTCTAGAAACAATTACTGCCTCTGGTTTCATATGAATCAGGAATTGGATTGCATGCACCTCTCTGCAGCTGCCCTAGGGACACAGATAAGGTGAAAAATCAAGTAGCCTTATTTTCAGTCCTGGTCCAAACCAAATTTACATTCATGCTAATACTCCCTAATGTAAAATAATCAAGAATTTGGAAAGTACCCAGATATATTAATCTGTGCATTGTAATTTCAACTGCCTGTCCTCTCCATCTCTCCTCCAACGCACATAGAATCATAGAATATCAGGGTTGGAAGGGACCTCAGGAAGTCATCTAGTCCAACCCCCTGCTCAAAGCAGGACCAGTCCCCAACTAAATCATCCCAGCCAGGGCTTTGTCAAGCCTGACCTTAAAAACCTCTAAGGAAGGACATTCCACCACCTCCCTAGGTAACGCATTCCAATGCTTCACCACCCTCCTAGTGAAAAAGGTTTTCCTAATATCCAACCTAAACCTCCCCCACTGCAACTTGAGACCATTACTCCTTTTTCTGTCATCAGCTACCACTGAGAACAGTCTAGAGCCATCCTCTTTGGAACCCCCTTTCAGGTAGTTGAAAGCAGCTATCAAATCCCCCCTCATTCTTCTCTTCCGTAGACTAAACAATCCCAGTTCCCTCAACCTCTCCTCATAAGTCATGTGTTCCAGTCCCCTAATCATTTTTGTTGCCCTCCGCTGGACTCTTTACAATTTTTTCACATCCTTCTTGTAGTGTGGGGCCCAAAACTGGACACAGTACTCCAGATGAGGCCTCACCAATGTCGAATAGAGGGGAACGATCACGTCCCTCGATCTGCTGGCAATGCCCCTACATATACATCCCAAAATGCCATTGGCCTTCTTGGCAACAAGGGCACACTGTTGACTCATATCCAGCTTCTCATCCACTGTAACCCGTAGGTCCTTTTCTGCAGAACTGCTGCCGAGCCATTTGGTCCCTAGTCTGTAGCGGTGCATGGGATTCTTCCTTCCTAAGTGCAGGACTCTGCATTTGTCCTTGTTGAACCTCATCAGATTTCTTTTGGCCCAATCCTCTAATTTGTCTAGGTCCCTCTGTATCCTATCCCTACCCTCCAGCATATCTACCTCTCCTCCCAGTTTAGTGTCATCTTCAAACTTGCTGAGGGTGCAATCCACACCATCCTCCAGATCATTTATGAACATATTGAACAAAAACGGCCCCAGGCCCGACCCTTGGGGCACTCCACTTGATACCCGCTGCCAACTATACATGGAGCAATTGATCACTACCCATTGAGCCCGACAATCTAGCCAACTTTCTATCCACCTTATAGTCCATTCATCCAGCCCATACTTCTTTAACTTGCTGGCAAGAATACTGTGGGAGACCATGTCAAAAGCTTTGCTAAAGTCAAGGAACAACAGGTCCACCGCTTTCCCCTCATCCACAGAGCCAGATATCTCGTCATAGAAGGCAATTAGATTAGTCAGGCATGACTTGCCCTTGGTGAATCCATGCTGACTGTTCCTGATCACTTTCCTCTCCTCTAAGTGCTTCAGAATTGATTCCTTGAGGACCTGCTCCATGATTTTTCCAGGGACTGAGGTGAGGCTGACTGGCCTGTAGTTCCCAGGATCCTCCTTCTTCCCTTTTTTAAAGATGGGCACTACATTAGCCTTTTTCTAGTCATCTGGGATTTCCCCGGATCGCCATGAGTTTTCAAAGATAATGGCCAATGGCTCTGCAATCACATCCGCCAACTCCTTTAGCACTCTCGGATGCAGCGCATCCGGCCCCATGGACTTGTGCTCGTCCAGCTTTTCTAAATAGTCCCGAACCACTTCCTTCTCCACAGAGGGCTGGTCACCTCCTCCCCATGCTGTGCTGCCCAGTGCAGTAGTCTGGGAGCTGACCTTGTTCGTGAAAACAGAGGCAAAAAAAGCATTGAATACATTAGCTTTTTCCACATCCTCTGTCACTAGGTTGCCTCCCTCATTCAGTAAGGGGCCCACACTTTCCTTGACTTTCTTCTTGTTGCTAACATACCTGAAGAAGCCCTTCTTGTTACTCTTAACATCTCTTGCTAGCTGCAACTCCAGGTGTGATTTGGCCTTCCTGAGTTCACTCCTGCATGCCCGAGCAATATTTTTATACTCTTCCCTGGTCATTTGTCCAATCTTCCACTTCTTGTAAGCTTCTTTTTTGTGTTTAAGATCAGCAAAGATTTCACTGTTAAGCCAAGCTTGTCGCCTGCCATATTTACTATTCTTTCTACGCATCGGGATGGTTTGTCCCTGTAACCTCAATAAGGATTCTTTAAAATACAGCCAGCTCTCCTGGACTCCTTTCCCCCGCATGTTATTCTCCCAGGGGATCCTGCCCATCAGTTCCCTGAGGGAGTCAAAGTCTGCTTTTCTGAAGTCCAGGGTCCGTAATCTGCTGCTCGCCTTTCTTCCCTGTGTCCGGATCCTGAACTCGATCATCTCATGGTCACTGCCTCCCAGGTTCCCATACACTTTAGCTTCCCCCACTAATTCTTCCCGGTTTGTGAGCAGCAGGTCAAGAAGAGCTCTGCCCCTAGTTGGTTCCTCCAGCACTTGCACCAGGAAATTGTCCCCTACACTTTCCAAAAACTTCCTGGATTTTCTGTGCACCGCTGTATTGCTCTCCCAGCAGATATCAGGGTGATTGAAGTCTCCCATGAGAACCAGGGCCTGCGATCTAGTAACTTCTGTGAGTTGCCGGAAGAAAGCCTTGTCCACCTCATCCCCCTGGTCTGGTGGTCTATAGCAGACTCCCACCACGACATCACCCTTGTTGCTCATGCTTCTAAACTTAATCCAGAGACACTCAGGTTTTTCTGCAGTTTCATACTTGAGCTCTGAGCAGTCATACTGCTCCCTTACATACAGTGCAACTCCCCCACCTTTTCTGCCCTGCCTGTCCTTCCTGAACAGTTTATATCCATCCATGACAGTACTCCAGTCATGTAAGTTATCCCACCAAGTCTCTGTTATTCCAATCACATCATAATTCCTTGACTGTGCCAGGACTTCCAGTTCTCCCTGCTTGTTTCCCAGGCTTCTTGGATTTGTATATAGGCACTTGAGATAACTCGCTGATCATCCCTCTTTCTCAGTATGAGGCAGGAGCCGTGCACTTATATATTTCTTTATGTAATGAAGCTAATAAAAAACTTGCTTCTTGACTATTTAAAAATGAAATTAAAAGAATTTCTAGGAATAAGGACAGTTTTCCATTCATCTCTGAGGCATTCTGTGTTGCTCACAACCATCCTCTTGGAAGAAGTTCCAGGAATGGGAAAGTGCAGAGAAGGGCTACCAGGAAGATCAGAGTAATAGAAAACCTACCTTACAAGAGGAGACTTAAGGAGCTTAGCTCGTTTAGCCTAATAAAACTAAAGTATAAGGGCAAATATGACTGTCTTCTATAAATACATCACAAGAACAAACACCAAGAACAGTAAGGACTTATTTAAGTTAAGGGCCAATGCTGGCATAAGAACAAATGGATATAAAGTGACCATCAATGAGTTTTGGCTTGTAATTAGACAAGGGTTTCTAACGATCAGAGGAATCGAGTTCTGGAACAGCCTTCCATGGGGTGTAGTGAGGGCAAAAAACCTAACTTGTTTTAAGACTGAGCTTGATAAGTTTATAGAGAGGATGGTATGATAAGCCTGCCTACAATGACATGTGGTCCATCCGCAACTGCTATTAGCAAATATCTCCAATGGCTGGAGAGGGGACACTAGATGGGGAGGGCTCTGAGTTACTACAGAGAATGCTTTCCCAGGTGGCTGGCTGGTGGCTCTCATCCACATGTTCAGGCTCTAACTGATCACCATATTTGGGGGTGGGAAGGAATTTTCCCCCAGGTCAAACTGACAGAGACTCTGGAGGGTGGGGGTTATCTTTCCTTTGCAGTGTGGGACATGGGTCACTTGATGGTTTGAAAGTAAATGGTGGATTCTCTGTAATGTGACATCTTTAAAATCACGATTTGAGGACATCAGTAACTCAGCCAGAGGTTATGGGTCTATTACTGGAGTGGGTGGGTGAGGTTCTGTAGTCTGGGATGTGCAGAAGGTCAGACTAGATGATCATGTTGGTCCCTTCTGGCCTTAAAGTCTATGAGTTTGAAATTATTCTTTTGCTGCTATAGTCTCAAATAAGATTTCTAAATGCACCTGCATTGTTGGATTTGTACTTCCTTTGAATGCCAGTTGGTCATTCATTTGGCTAAAGAGGAAAGATTTTTGTTTCAAAGATGTAAACTTTCTATTTTTCCAGATATAACTAGGGAAATAGCTATTAACAGAAAATGTTTTGTCATTTAACAACCTGGAATTAAAAATTGGGTTCAAACGCTTCTACCCTTGTTTTTGTCAAATACAATTATGAAATTAACACACAGGCCCAGATTCTCCACTGTGCTGAACTTCTGCTGGGCACAGAAGAGAAGTGAGTGCTGTCAGGGGGCCAGTTGAAGCTGTCAGGGTGGATCTGAAATACCCTGGACCCACCATACATTAGAGTAGCCACAGGGCTGCTCTAATTTATGCAAACTGGCTTTAGTCCCTAACGGAGCATATAGCAACTGGGCATAGCCAGGAACCAACATATTCCAGCCATACCTCCGACATTCCCACTATGCCAGAGCTTAGTTGAGGTTGACGCAGGAACAAGCTAGAGTGGCTCTGAGCTAACAGAGTTCCCCCATGCCGTGTGAATTATTAACTTGGCAAAACTCACTGCTTTCATAAAGGGGCCAGAAAACAGCTTGGAATCTGGCCTGAATAATCTTCCATCTTTACCACCTTTCTAGTGTTATACAAAGTAAGGTCTGTTTTTACAAATTGTTATTCACTTAAGTAACTTTACGCCCATGAGTAGTCCCTGAGTGCTGAAAGTTATGAAACACTCACTCTGGGCCACTGTTTTTAAACTGAGAGGCAAGATGTTGGGACTGTTGAATGATGAAACTTCTCTTTCTGAGAAAACAGAGAAAAACATTTCATTCGTTCACAGATAGGTGTATGGAATTAAAGACTGACTGAATACCTGCTTCTGTAAGTCTGTTTTTTTGTCAATTAAATAAAGGTATTCTAATGTATCTGTTACTTATAACTTATGTGTATGCCTGGGAGTGTATATGCAAATGTGTATATGTACACATAATACATCTGTGTGTGGCTTTTTAATCTAATTCTCAAAAGCTTATTTGAGGCTTAGTGGACTTTATGTATCAGGATGATTTTTTTAATTGTGAAATTAGATACTCTGAGCTAAGAGAAATGTCAGTCAATGCTATTTTCCTTTTCTTTTCAATTTGTGCTATTTTTAAAATAATCATCATGAGAACCAAGAAAGGATCTGAGGCATATTGGTGAGTGCTACTGAGAGCCCTATACTACCATTGCCCATACCAGACTTGTTCTGTGGATAAGTAAAGGACTCCATTCATGAAAATGTTTTAAGAGGCAAATAAATAAATTTAACAAACCAAGAGAGAATATTTTATAATTCTGCTCTATTCAGAGTTCGCATTTCCAGGAAAGCAAGCTTCATGCATGTGTGAGTTTCCGAAAAGCAAAGGCCAAGACTTTCCAAAAAAGAAACAAAAAAAGGCTCCTAGAGTGGAGTTTCTAAAAGCTACTAAGTGTGTTAGTTAAAGACTCAGCTGCCACTTAACACCAGTGAGAGCCTCTCACCTTAGAAAATCCCACCCCCCAACTCATTTTTTAGGCACCTGATTGTCAAAAGTGCTGAATGCCGTGTTGTTGTAGCCATGTCAGTCCCAGGATACTAGAGAGATAAGGTGAGTGTGGCATTTTTCATTGGACTAACTTCTGTTGGTGAGAGAGAAGCTTTCGATCTTACACAGAGCTCTTCTTCAGGGCTGGGAAATTTAAGGCAGGTCTATATTGAAAAAGCTGCAGTGGCGCAGTTGCACTGGTGCAGTTGAGCTGCTGTAGCACTTCAGAGAAGACGCTACCAACATCAGCTTCTCCCATTGGCTTAGGTACTCCACCTCCACGAGAGGCAGTAGCTATGACAACGGGAGAAGACGTCCCATTGACATAGTGCTGTCTACACAGGGGATAGAGGGGTATAACTACGTCGCTCGGGGGGGGGTGGATTTTTCACACCCCTGAGCGACATAGTTATACTGACATAAGCTCCTAGTGTAGACCAAGCCCCAGGGCATGTCTGCACTTACCTCCAGAGAGATCGATCCAGCAGGGGTCAATTTATCGCATCTAGCGAAGACACGATAAATCGACCGCTGAGCACTCTCCTGTCGACTCTGGTACTCCACCAGAGTGAGAGGTGCAGGCGGAGTCAACAGGGGAGCGTCGACAGTCGACTTACCACAGTGAAGACACCGTGCTAAGTAGATCTAACTACATCGAATTCAGCTACGTTATTCATGTAGCTGAAGTTGCGTAACTTAAATCTATCCTCCACACTAGTGTAGACCAGGCCTTAGAGTACCACAGCTAAATACAAGATGGAACAGATTCTTCAGCATAAGTACTTAATACATATTTCAAGAGACCATTCAAAGGGAAGCAGCCCATTAATGACCATCAGCTCCCACTGAAGTGACTAGGAACTGTCAGCTACTCAGGTCTCTTAAGAATCAAGCAAGTCCCTAAATATGGACTTTGGAGCATGAAGTGACCAAAGCTTAGGGCAGATCTACACTTAAAACGCTGCAGCAGCATAGCTGCACTGCGGTAGTGCTTCAGTAAAAACGCTTCGATGCCAACAGCAGAGTTTCTCCTGTTGGTGTAGCTAATCCAGCTCTGAGAGAGGCAGCAGGTATGTCGATGGGAGAAGCCCTGCTGTTGATATAGATCTGTTTACACCAGGGTTAGGTCAGTATAACTGCGTTGCTCAGCGGGGTGGATTTTTCATATATATATATATATATATTTGGTGCAGTTCCCTCAAGAGAAAAGCGGGAAGGTCCATCCTGAAAATATGCCAAAAGTAGATTTGATCTGAAAAGCATCCTTTTTTTAAAAAAATTAAAACATCAGCCCCTCTGCTTTTCCCTTAAACTGTATCACGAGTGTAAATATTCATTTTCAAGTTGGTGCCTCCAAGCACACAGGAGAAGGTGGGGGGAAAAGGAAACATGCAGATTTTCCTTTTTTTGCTGGCTTGTCTCATGTCTTGCTGATCTTTGAGTTGTTTTTAGTGTGTCCTGGCTGTAAGGCTCTGTCAAGGGCAGCCATCCAGCCCTCTCAGCAAAGGTCATGCCCTGGCGGGGATTGTGAAGTATTACAGAGCTTAAAAGGAGGAAAAGATAATGACAAAATCCAGTGTTTTAACCCCCCCCCGCCACACACACACACACACAGTAAATCCTAATAATGAACTTTCTGTGTTATAAAGTTTATTTTATTTTATCAGGACTATACTGTAAGCAGCATTGAAAATGAATGAAATATTTCATCTATTTATATCCCCAGCCTGCTCTGGTCTTTAGAATATCTGCTAGTGATGTATAAATCAGATTTTAAAAAAAGCAAACATCAGCATCTGTAAAATAATCTCAGCAGAGGGAGCCTGATTCACAAACATCTCCTCAGTATGTAAAAATCAGGTCAATAGAATGTTTTGTCTTAACCCTTACTATCCCAAGTCATATAATATGCAAACCTGAATGGCCCTGTGGATGTGCAGTACTGTACACTGACTAGTAAGCCATGCCATTAACCATTTGTCAGAGGCATACAGGGGGGAGCTAAGAGTACAACTAAGGGGCTAGACAAATGTCACAGGAGCCAAAGGAGAATTAAAAAATAAGTCACAATGGATACTTGATAAGCTGCTTGCTTTGGTAGTGAATCAACAAACACATTGTTTTGCCAACTATTCAGGTCATTTGCAGTCTACAGTTCAGCACATTTCCAATATCTCTAAGGGTTTAGTCCCACTATATTTTTGGAATTACTCACAATTACTGTATGTGACAGACAAGTTATCTAGGGTATTACTGAGCTCCAGCTTGAAACTTACATCTGGGAGACTTTCTTGAGGACAAGCTGCTGGATCCATGTAGTTAAGATAAGAGTGAGGAGCAGGAGCACAGGAAGTCAAGGATGTAGAGCTGGACTCTTCTACATTCCAGATGGGAAGCAGTGCTGCCAACTTAAAAAAAAACAACAACACCACTGCTTTGGAGTGTTAGGATGGGTCTGAGAAACAGGCCTCCTGGCACTCCAGAACTGCAGATTTCCAGGGCCCCCTTTAACATCTACTACTGAGCAGCTTGTCACTCCCTTAAATGATTAGGCAGCTGAAGAGAGTGCTATCTACATGCTTTTGGAAATGCACATTCAGCAAGACAGCTACTGGACAGAGAAGCTATGAAAGGAAAACATTCATATGTTTTCAAAAGAGGCTCTTCATGTATTGCCATTCACCACTCCTGAACCGCCCCCCCCCCCCACACACACACACACTCTGTTTCTGCAGTCGTCCCTGTAAGGAGGTGGACCTCCCACCTGACTCTGAAGAAAGAATGGGCCCACTGGATGTAGTCCATACTTATTTACTTTATCTTAAACAACAAGAGAAGTATCAGCCTAACTTATTCCTTAACTAGGCTGCTTCTAGGATCTCACCGCAGGTCCTTCTGGGTTCCAACTCTTGGACCTTTCTGACTCAGCAAGAAGTGTCAACTACCTCTTGTACCCTGGATGGCGATAAGAATATCCACAAGCAAAAACAACTTTTGTTTATTTAACATTAGGTGCCATAAGGAAAAAAATATAAAAATGAAAGCATCTTTAAAACTCAGTGTAATCTAATCTGGGACCACAAACACTAAACTGCCTTAATCAGAATCATATGATAATTGTACAGCAAGTTAGATGCCTAACTCTTCTTGAATCTCTGTCTGCATCCTAAGACACCTAAAATATATACCTTTGAAAAACTGACCCTAAATTGCTACCTTAGCTAGCTTGGCATTTTCTCTCTCTTTTCTGGTTTAAACAATTCATGTGTATTTAAAACAAACACACACACACACACACACACACACACATTTTTTTCCTTGCAGCTGAGAGAGAACTTCATACCCGTATTTCATAAGGTGATTGGAAAAATCTAATATTTCAAGAACATAAGAACGGCCATACTGAGTCAGACCAAAGGTCCATGTAGCCCAGTATCCTGTCTTCTGACAGTGATCAATGCCAGGTGCTCCAGAGGGAATGAACAGAACAGGTAATCATCAAGTGATCCATCCCCTCATCCATTCTCAGCTTCTGGCAAACAGAGGTTAGGGACACCATCCCTGCCCATCCTGGCTAATAGCCATTGATGGACCTATCCTCCATGAATTTATCTAGTTCTTTTTTGAGTCCTGTTATAGTCTTGGCCTTTACAACATCCTCTGGCAAAGCATTCCACAGGCTGACTGTGTTTTGTGTGAAGAAATACTCCCTTTTGTTTGTTTTAAAACTGCTGCCTTTTAATTTCATTAATTTCTGTTGAAAAAAACCTGAAAGACTAATAGACAATTTAGCGCCTGATCTTATAACCTGCTGCGCTACCATGGCGGATAGATACTGAAACGTCAGCTGATTAACATTTCTTCACTGAAACATTTTCACTTGGGTTAAAATTTTGCAGTTTCACTACCAAAACAACCGAACAAATACTGAACACCGAAGAGCAGTCACTAAAAAAATTGAGTTTTTTTAATCAGATTTTGGCTGAACAGTTCACATTTTTATCAAGAACAGTTTTCAGTTTTTGTTTATTGTTTTATTAAAAAACAATAATAATGTAAAAGAAAACAGAAATTTTCCAAAATTTCCTGCAAAGATAATTGGCGCATTTTGACCACTTCTATCCAGAATCCTTCACTCCTATTGACTTAGCCCTGGCCTACACTACAGAGTTAGGCTGAGTTTACATTGACCTAACTCTAAATGTCTACACTAAAATTTCCCTCCCACCAATGTACCTTGCCCTCTATTCCAACTGAACTGCACCTCCATGGGTGGTGTAGTTCTTAGGTTGACATAGTTAGGTCGATGCAGTGTCAGTATAGACCCTGCATTGCTTACATCAACTGTTGCTGGCTTTCAGAATCTGTCCCACAATGTCCTACACTGACAGCCAAACCCGAACAAGCGCTCCTAGTAAGGACATGCACTGCTGACACAAGAAGCGTAGTGTGGACATGCAAAAGCAATGTAATTACTGCAGTGGCCATACACTGACGTAACTTAGGTCAACTTAATTTTGTAGTGTAGACATACCCTTAAACTTGAACGGAAGGTGAGCTCTTTTCAGTATAAGGCCCTTAAAGTAGACATCTAATAGGTGTGTGATTTCTCATTAATGCAATCTTGTTAAAACAGTATTCACCATATTATCTCAACCCTTATGTCCTCAATTAAGCAGTAAGGACTACTACTGTTGTTCTGTGCCAAATTATGTTCTAGACCTCATTTAACTGCTTAATCAAACTCATGTTGGTTAATATCTTAGGATAGATTTGTTCCACAGATTCAACAATATTGTTCCAGCCAGAACTGGCTGTTTAGAGGAAAAATATTCCCCAAATATTGATTCAAATTCAAGAGCAAATTTCAATTTCACTGTGTTTGCTTTTAATGAATAATTGAGTAGTTAGACTTTGCTAATGCAAATGTTCAAGAAAAACAAACTTTTAGCTTAAATACTCAAATATTTGCCTAACAAATTTTGAGTTATAGGTTCTACTGTAAAGTTCCCAATTTGAAATGTGCTGCACTGAGCAATTACGTAAGCAATATTTGGATGTGATTGGATGATTTACAAAAACTATGTTACAGAGTATGAACTGCAAACATCAAATATTGGTATCTAAATTATATGTTATGTTAATTTACTTATATAAGTCTCAGGCATTACATAAACTAGTTATATAATTAGTTACATAAAGCACTGCATACTACTTAACAATTTAGCCATCAAAATCACTCCACTCAGATCAATGAGTTTTTGATTGCTCTGGACAGAATATTTACAGATGTAGCTCTACAACTCAGTGTCAAGTCAGAGTCCCTTACAACTGTTTTTGGAGGCAAGAGAAAAGTTAAAGGAAGTGTGGATAGAAAGAACAGATCCTTTTCTTCAGTACTCCTTCCAAGGCAGTCATTTCCCATTTTGTATTTGTGCAATTGATTATTCCTTCCTAAGTGGAGTATTTACATTTGTCCTTATGGAATTCCAACCTATTTGTTTCAGACCATTTTTCCAGTTTGTCAAGATAATTTTAATCCTGTCCTCCAAAGCACTTGCAATCTCTCCCAGTTTGTTATTGTCCACAAACTATATAAGTGGACTCTCTATGCCATTATCCAAATTATTGAACTACTCTGAGTATGGTTTTCCAACCTGTTGTGCACCCACCTTACAGTAGGTTCGTCTAAGCTATATTTCCGAGAAGGTTATGTGAGACAGTATCAAAAGCCCTACTAAAATTGAGGTATGCCACAGCTACTGCTTCCTGCTCTCCACAAGGCTTTGACAGGGTAACAAGGAGGACATTCGGTTGGTTTGACATGACGTGTTCTTGAGAAATACATGGCGGCTGTTACTTATCTGATTGTCTTCTAGGTACTTACAAACTGATTGTTTGATTATTTGCTCCATTATCTTTCTGGGTACAATAGTTAAGCTGACTGGTGTGCAATTCCCTGGGTTGTCCTTATTCCCCTTTTTTTAGATAGCTACTATATTTGACATTTTCCCCAGTCCTGTGGGATCTCTCCTGTCTTCCATGAGTTTTTAAAGGTAATCACTCATGACTCAGAGATCTCTTCAGCCAATTCCAGTCATCTGCTGGACTGATTCAGAACTGCTCAAATGTGTGCCATACAGGCTTGTTCTCTTTATCCACTGAGGATAGAACAAGAAATAGGCTTAAATTGAAGCAAAGGAGATTTAGGTTTGACATTAGGAAAACCTTCCTAACCTTCAGGGTAGTTAAGCACCGGAACAAATTATCTAGGGAGGTTGTGGAATCTCCATCACTGGAGGTTTTTCAGAAGAGGTTAGACAAACACATGTCAGGAATGGTCTAGATAATACTTAGTCCTGCCTTGAGTGCAGGGGACTGGACTAGATGACCTATCAAGGTCCCTTCCAGTCCTGCATTGTATAATTCTATGACAGTAGTAAATACATGCTCTAGCTGGGTTATTAGTATTTATAATATGTGAATATTCTGGATAAGAGAGAGATGTTTGATTAACGTTGATCTATATCAAAACACATCTTTTAACCAATAATAATTTAATTGATCAATAAGCCTCTGGCCCAATCATTTTCATTTAATTAATTCATTAGATGAAGTAGGTTGGAGACAGTTATAGACTCAAAGATTTTAAGGACAGAAAGGATCATCTAGTCTGAGCTCCTGCACATTGCAGGCCACAGAACGTCACCGATCCACTCCTGTAATAGACCCATAACTTCTGGCTGAGTTACTGAAGTCCTCAAATAATCATTTAAAGACTTCAAGTTATAGAGAATCCACCATTTACCCATGACCCATGCTGCAGAGGAAGGTGAAAACCTCCAGGGTCTCTACCAATCTGACCTGGGGAAAAAATCCTTCCTGACCCCAAATGTGGCGACCAGTTAGACCCTGAGCATGTGGACAAGACCCATGAGCCAAACACCTGGGAAAGAATTCTCTGTAGTAACTCATAGCCTTCCCCATCTAGTGTCCCATCACTGGCCATAGGAGATATTTACTGCTGTCAGTCGCAGAGTGGCTCCATGTCATTGTAGGCAGACTCATCATACCATGGCAGATACAACTTAATATGATCAAATAAAAAAGCAGCTATTTGCACTGTGGCATTTCCTTAAAAAAAAAATCTTGAAAAATACTTGAGCATATCAATAACATTCCTGGCTTGCATCAACCAGTTTATCATTTAAACAGTATCCAAAAGGATATAGCATTATTAAGGAACATCTAAAAATTAAAATGTGTGAGCAGGGGCCAAAGCCCACAGACAATTACAGATTCTCTCTTCCAGCCTACTCCTGAGATGTAGGGGAGCAGGTTCCCGAATGTTGCAGTGATTATTCTATCAGCACTTTTCTTATCCCATTATCGAAGTAAACGTTTTTAGATACGTCACCTCCTGCCCCTTCTTTCAGGGCCCAGTGTGTAATACTTAGCTCTCTGCCAAAAGCAACTTACTACATACAAGCGCTTGTTTCATTAAATCTCGATACAAAGTTATTGTTATAAGTCTTTACCTGATGGCTGGTACATTATGTTCAGCCAGCAGTAATGACTTCTCAGAGGAACATATAGAATGGATTGCTATATCAAGCTAAATAGGCCAGCCTGTATTATTTTCATTACAGACTGTTATGAGGTGGTAGCTCTCTTTCACATTCGATTCTCTCTCACACATGGACATTTATGATTTAAAATCCATATAGTGTACATCCTTCACACTGACCATCTCCTTAATCCAGGTGAGGGTGAGCGTGCATCTTTTTGTCTGCTTTTAAGATTAATTGCCTTTCATGCTGCACCTAGCTCTTCAATCTATTATTCAGCCCACAGAGGATTCCAGCAGTCACCAGTCCACTTTGTTGTAAGAAAACCAATAAATTCATGCAAACATATATTCCTTCTGGTAAACTATTTCAATCTTGTGGCTGCTCAATTGTACACAGGTTATTTTAGGCTAGAAATATTTATATGGACATTTTAAATTGGATTTTAATGGAAAAACAGAGTTTAGACTGATGGTCTGCTTTTGGCTTTCAGACAGCTATTACACAGAAAGCAGGATTTGTCCCTTTATGACTTATTTACTATTTAAAATCTATATATGCAATTAACTAATTGTGCAAAACAAAAATAGTGGCATTAGTAGACAATCCTTGTATTCTGAAAAACTGCAGTTTTCATTTCTAGCTGATATTCACTTTAGCTCAATAATCCAGTGGATGCAATGTACAAGGAGTAAATCTGTAAAGGGAAAACAATCTAATTCAGATTTATCACCAGCACAAAGCAAGGAATTGATTTAGTTGTGTGTGTTGAGTCTGCCAACAGATCAGTATAAAAAAATGCAAAATTCAAAATATGTTGGTGTTGTTTTAAAACTATATTTTAACTTCTACCACACAGACTGCATTTTCCCCCCAAAGTAAGAACATGACAATAGGTGCACGTTAGTATTGGATTTAAAATATTTTTTCATTCACACACACATATAGACAGACACACTCAATAAGAAAATCTTAATGCTTACAAAACTGAAGATATGTATATCAGAATTACTTCATATCTGAAGTGGTATTGAAATTTTAGCAATGTTAAAATCATTAGACATGTTACAGTTCTACTTTTTCATTTTAACTTTCATATCAGTATTGTATTAATATTAACTCAGAATCACTTACAAATATTGTATTAACTTATCCCATATATTGAAGCTATTTAAATAGCCATGTTAAACAATGAACATTTAGGGACAACAATGCACATCCCCCACCTCCTTACACGCACTCAACAGAGGAACATATTAGTTCTAATTGGTTTTGATTGAGCTTGGTCACTAAGGGCCAGATCTAGACTAGAGCCCACTGAAGTCCATGTGAGAATTTTTTTGACTTTAATAGGCTTTAGATCAGGTCTTCAAATGATTAGCATCTAATTTATATGAATGCATGCATTAGGGATGTTCACATGCTTACCTTTTTCATATGTAGCGGATACTGCCCATGAGTACATACGTACACTTTTGTAAGCACAGCTTTGCAAAAGTGGGTCTAAATATGCTCCCAGATGAAAACTATGTTAAAACAGAATTACGGTTGACCATACAAATCAGTAACACACTTTCCAGGAATGCTGTAATTATCCCAAAAATAAAGATTATAAACCCAGGGGATTTAGAGTTAAGCTTAACCTTGAAAGGAATCCAAACACATTAAGTATGTAAATATGTAGTTAATGCACCTACACAGCCTTAACTCAACTCCTCATGGAATTATCTATAGAAGAACATTTTCTTTGGCCTCTGCTGAACAAGACTCTTTCACTAATGGAGAATAATGACCAAAAAAAAAAAAAAAGCATTAATCCTAAAAGAATTCTGCATGTGAATCATGAGATTTCAGTGAGGTTCAACTACATTGGAAGTTTGAGGAACTGTGCTGTTCTGTTATTAAGATCATGAAGGACATAACAAAATTAGCATTTGTGTGAGACAATACTTAGAGGACCTGTTTTAAAATTTATTTTAAGTCAAACTAATGAATGGATTTTCTTGTAAATCCTCAGAAAATTCATTCTGTTTCAAAAGAGTAAATGTGATCTTGGGAAAGACACACAGTCTTCTTACTGTGTAATGAAGAGGTGGAATCTTTGTTTTACATGTCATACTCAACTTTTACTAATAATATGGAAACATGATTGGCACTACCATCATACCAAGAAGCAAAATACATACAAAGTGAATACAGATTATATTGTCCAATATTATAGAATCTTATAGCAATATATACCAAAAATGTCCCAAGTCCTGTTTTTACATAGTACTTTATGTGAAAAATTCTCATTGACTCTCTCGACTTTTGAGACTCCTGTCATTGTATTGTCTGAGCCCCTCATGTATATAAATGGATTTAGCCTCAATACCCTTACGAGGTAGGGAAATCTAACCCCCAATTTTACAGATGGGGAACTGAGGCACAGAGAAATCAGAGATGGCCAGCGGTCACAGAGGAAGTCTGTGGCAGCTCAGGCAATTGAACCCAGGCCTTCTGAAGCATAGCACAGCTTCCTAACAAGACTGTCCTTCCATCCTGGAAGTCTTGCCCAAATAAGACTTCAGTATTTGGTGCAATATGTATGGTTTTCATGAATTTAATTCAGAGTAATAATATAGCCCTTAGAGGGGCTGACCATACCTATTGCCAGACAAATGAACATGAGGAGGACTCCCTGAACTTTCCCCCTTTACATTATCATAATTTATTCCTGACACCAGAAAAGCGGTTGCAAAAGTTTTTGCGCTGTCATTCTGCAGTGTTAATTTGGACAGAAATAACTCAGAGGCATAAGCACAAATGAAGACTTTTGATTTCCATTTGAAATAGGAAATTAGCTCAAGGGGGAAAGGGGAAAAAATCCCGGTGTTTCTGTGCCTGATCAATTATAGCCTCTTGTTTTTGAGAACTCAGGAAATTAAGAGTAGATGAGCTCTGCAGATAAATGTATTCCATAATTATGTCCTGTATGGTTTTCCATTTAACTGACTATCAGCACCCTTAAAATGCCTTTTTTTTTCACTTAAGAGCCCCCTAATGGCAACATAGCTGCTTAAAGAAAATCTGCTTGCATTATTGCCATTCTGAACTGCAGCAATGCTAGCTTTTGAGAAATATCCTTTTAACCTTGAAAAGGACTGATGCCTTCACGTGGTGATGTATGGTGATAACTGTTCAGTAGTTATGAGCAATTCCGTCACCATGCAGGCTATGGCAATCGCTGGAGATCTATGCAGATTGCAAGAGTTGGTTAATCACTGTATGGCATGGAAGTGGACTGGATTTATCACTGTGGTTATAATAGTATAGTTGAGTCCTGTTTCATTGGTTTGGGGGAAATCACAAGTGTGTCCAATTTCCCATTTACAGCTGATTTGAAACTTTCCAAAATAAGCCAAAGAGAGAATAGAATTATAGTGTTCGGTTTGTTCCATGCAATGTTAATCCAAGTAACACTTAAAAACCATTATAGGAGTGCTGAAAGATAAATGCCCTAATAAAGTCTATTGAGTTCACGGCTCAGGTACAAAGCGTTGAAATAACCAGCAGATGATGCACAAAATGTTCAAATAAAATGTCATTTCAACTCCTCCTCTCTTGTCAGCTGCTTATTTCTGTGCCTTACCTCATACTGAGGGCTAGGGAAAGCAGGGAAGGAAGAGGGAAAGGGGAGGGAGGGTCACAGGAGCAAAAATAAACGGGGCACTGGGCGTGACAAAGAACCCACAGAAATGGATGTGGGAGCAGCATCATAGGTTTATCAGAGAGCAACAAAAGGTCTGCAGCCTTCAGTCAAAGTATCACTTATTTAAAAAAAATATCTTTTTACCAAAAAGTCCACTCCAGCCTTTCAGACAACCTTCCAGAAAATGTCCTTATTAAAAATAAAGATATTCAATATTTAAAAAGCAACGTTTAAGTTTTCAAAATACACCAAGTGACAGGGATATTTACATACAGCCATATGAGCTTCAGCATACTCAGATGGTCATGTATTCCACCTACAAACCCACGGGTTCTCAGGACAAATTTTTTGGTGGCCTCAGAGTGCAGCCACCAACTCTTCCTGGTGGCCACTCTCATACTTTTTCCTAAAATACTTCATTAGCTTTAGGAAAAACAAATAAATATGCACATTCACACCTCCAAATCATTGTAATTTATTTATTGCTAGCTAGTAAGTCTGTTGTGAAAAGTGATATTAACAAACATACAAGTATCACTTTTCACAGCAGACTTACACAGCCGTGGAAAGCCTAGGGACAAATTAAGCCCTGGATAGGGGGTTGGGGGAGGCAGAAGGGGCCAGGGACAATGGGGATGGGTGAATGGGGGGCCAGGGAAGCACAAGGGGGCTGGAGCCTGAAGCCCCAAAACCAGAGCCTGAAACCCCATGGCCAGGGGATGGGGCCTGGGGATGGAGCCTGAAGCCATGTGGCTGGAGCCTGGGACCTGCGGCCATACAGCTGGGGCCTGGGGATGCAGCCCGAAGCCCTGTGGCCAGAGCCTGCCGCCCCACCAGCCCAGGGCTGAAGCCCAAAGCCTGAGCCCCACCACCCCTGGGAAGGTGAGGAAATCACAGGCTGCCTGCTCCTCCAGTGTTGTGTCCCAGGTGTCTCCAGAAGGGGGCATGGCCCAACTCCTGCTGGCAGCCCCAGCAACCGACACCAAGGTGGTGCACCCAGAAGCAACAGGGAGGGAAGGGGCCACTACTTTACCCCCTCAATCACAGTCTAGGAGGCTATGGCTGCCATAAAAGCCCCTGGTGGCCACATGCAGCCATGATGGCCGCATTTGAAAAACGCTGTACAAACCCAAAATGTGCATTAAGGGTGGAAATCCAGACTTCCTGCCTTCTCTAGGTTTATACCAGAGCCCTAAAGCCCCACTGTCACCTCACGGAAAATTAGAAGTGGGTCAGGTCTTCAGTGGAGCAATGCTGATTTGTGCCAGCTGAAGTCAGAATGACACCAATTTACACTGAGGATATGACCCCTTCTGTTTAAATGTAGTTCCACTACACCACAAACCTGTCAGAAAGTTGGGATGATGTTCTGAACACATGGCCTGCTTGAAGGTGTAAAGGTGCTGAAAGAGGCGGCCATCACTCGTGTGCTAACCCCATTGCTTTCCAGAGTGATGGGAGAAATGGACAGGATGAAGAAGACTGGTGTAATAAAGAGCATCACTGAAGTGGAGAGAATGATGTGTCCTTATGGTGCCAGTTATGAGAAAAATGGGCATGTCTGTGCAAGCCTAAAGAGGCTCAATGAAACAATAAGGAGGGGAACAATTTTCCCCACCACAGAAGATATAATCTTCAAGTTAACTGATACAAAATATTTTTGTCACTGAGGTGGATTCTGCGAGATGACTCCACTCTAACAGCACGAAGCTGACAATTTTCATAATACTTTTCAGAAAATATTGCTTGTGCCAGTCGATATCACAAGTACCTCCAAAATCTCCTGCAGGAAAATGAGTGAGATTCTGCAAGCCCTGGAGATAGCAGAAGTTTATACAAATGACATTTTAGTTGATAAGACAACAAAGAAAGCAAGTTAAAGGTTAAAACCTTCAACACAAACAAGGTTAAAAACAAGTTTTGAACACAACTGACTATTAAATTAAAAAAAAGTTCAAAAGAAAAAATTGCACGCTACAGAAAACACTATGGTTCTTGGAGCCTGTGTTTAATAAAGCTGAGATAGGGCAAAACCAGAAATAGTCAAAAGCTAGCAGGTGATGCTGTGGCTCTGAGGAGTTTTTTCAGCTGTTAGTGGAAATGCCACCACCTAAAAATGTGTTCCTCGGGGATGAGGTTCCTCGGGGATAAGAAAAAGTTTTGTAACCGACCCTAGTGGAAGGCGTCACTGTGAGTGTTGTGGTATATCAATCCCCTATTTGTTTGGTAGCACAGTGGGTGTGTGGTATACTCAAACAAGTGCTGTAGGTGTTCGAAGCATTAGGCCCTTTAAGTTCCTGCCCATAAACACTCGGTCCAATGAATAACAAAGGGTTGTTTTACTAGGGCTGCTAGAAATAAACAGTGCATTTACCTTCAACATAACTGCCTTAAATTACAAGCATAAGATAATACACACAATACCCCAGATCTCAATCCAGCCCCTTGGGGCAGTTCGGTCTGGGAGTATGAAGGTGGTGTTCCTCAGACCTAGCCAGGAATACTCATTACCTTTTTCCCCAGAGGCAATCGCACAGTGCCCTGCAGATCCCCCTGCCAGAGTCCAATCCTTTCCTCCGTTCACACCCAGGCACATGGTTCCCTTATTTGCAGACACTCTTGAGTATCCACCTGTCATGGCTACTGCTAGCTCCCTTGACAGCAACTGGCTGTTCCCAACCTGGCTCTTTAGCCTTGTAGTCCTAATTTCTAAACTATATACCCTTCCCTCTATTGCCAGGCTGCTATGTCTGGTCTGTTACTCCTCTTGATATGAGCCTTTGGCTCCTTCTTGACTCCTGAGCCAGGTCCCCTCCTACCTCAGGCACAACTTCCATTTTCAGTACTAGAGGGATTATGAAGTCCTCTGCTGACAGGATATTTCACTGGCAGCTAACTCAGTGACCAGTGAAGATCCAGCAGGTTCATTGCAGTATGGGTCACCACCACCACCTGTTGTCACTGGACTCTGATTCTATGTGAAGGAGACTGACTGAGAAACGTGATACAGAAAAAACAGCAGCATATTCAGCTGGTTACAAATGGACTTGAATAATTGTGTGTCCTGGTAGTACTGGGACTTATGACTTGTGCCCACTGAAGGAGACAGTCCTGTTGAGAAGAGTCAAATCTATTGATCAAGAGAAATTTTCAAAGGCTCAAAGGGAACTTGGGTGCCTAAGCAGCAGTCAAGTGTATAAGTCCCTTTGTGAATCTAGCCCTGGGTGTCTCACTCCAAAAATTAGATCCTCAAAACCTCTGTTCAGTTACCACCTAAGCCAGTAGGCACCGAATTTCTGTCAGTCCATGTCTGCAAAGTCACCTAAGTCTGGACAGCATTGAGCTGCTCAGAGCCTAGTTCACATCAAAACCCCAATGGTATCATCAAACTAGGCATTCCCTTATCTATCTTGCCTATGAGATACAATCTGGATTGGGCCCCACACAAAACATGGAGGCAGCACCGTTTCATACCCAGTAGCCCAGTGATTAGAGCACTCACTTGCGATGTGAGCAGGGATTTGACTCCAGGTATCTCATGACCGAGGTGGTGGGGCCCTAGCCACTAATTTATTGGGCTTTCCAATTTTTGGGGTGGTCTCTCTCAATCTCTCCTGTTCAAGCTGTTCCACTTTGTACAAAACAGTTATGACGTTTCCTACTGGCTAGCTTAGGTGGCCCCTGCTCAGCTTGCAGGCTTCTGTGAATCCCATTCTGAGCCATCTAACTCAACCATGCAGTTAGTATTAATAAAAGTAGCTAAGACTTTGCTTTGGCCTCAGTGTGAGTGTCTTTTGCCATACGCTCCAGGGTTCCCTACAACCCTGTATGCCTTACTCAGTGCACAGGATGGGGGGCATGAATGAGTGTTCATGTCACAGTCTCTTTCAGTACCCAGCCCAGGATGGGGAAACTAATGATCCAACCAGGGGACCAAATTTGGTCATGAATCCTGGTCACATGCCACCTGAGGCATGTTGAGCATATGCTAAGAAGAGCAGAAGATTCCACCGCATGGCCAGGCACCTAAAGTTAAGCATTGTTACACTGAGCTTAAGTCCCCTTTGTGCCTTTGGAAATCTACTACCTGCAGTCTATACCTCAGGGATTTGATAACTCAAGTGATCAATTGGACAAAACTCTCTGAGACCAGAAAATGATTGGATCAGGACAAGAGGAGAAGGTAGCTACTCATGTGAATCTATAGCTTTGTTAAGTATTCATTCTTCTTAAAACATTTTGTATAGGGGAAAAAGGGGGAGGAAGATATGAGGATATATATGTGTATTGTTTCTTTAAATTAATATCAGGAAGGCAGGCAGGACAAGGCTGCAAAAGTCTTTAAGAAGAAGCTCTGAAGTGAAGGGTAGAGAGTAGCTCTAGGGATAATATTGTTTTCTTTATTCTAATATAAACGCTTGTTCAGGATTAGAAGAAAATAACTACTTCTGTGACCCTTTTCCTTTGTCACACAATAGCTTTAATTTGTGATTTTCTAGAAATGTTGTGATTGTATTGGTGAGATTTGCTGTTGAGCAACCTAGTAATTCTAAAGATACTAAGATATTTGCTTGCAAAGTAATAAGTTACAAACTGTGATATTTTGAAGTTACCGAAGTAGGATAATGGGTGCGGGGGGGAAGCAGACAGCAAAGAATTGGAAGTCAACAATAAAGTAGGAGAACATTATTTTAAATCTATATTGCTGTAAGAAAGCACACTTTGCTTGTTCTCTTAGATGTTGACCCTATAAAGACACAAAATAGAGTCTCAGTCTACTTGGTAAATAAGATGACGTAGTTGCAGGCAGAATCTTAAAGCAGAAGTCTTTGAGGGCATTTGAATCTCTGCTTTCTTTTTCCAAACCTGACAGAGAAGTAAGAGTTCTCTTGGTTTAAGTCATCAACAACATGAACATATGACAGGAATTTATCGTGCCTATTCCTAGAGAGTATAATCCTGAGAGCAAATGTTTTTCTTACACATACACACCTACTGACAGTAAAAAAAAAAAAAAAATCAACAAGCTTTAAATTTAGTTAGGTTAGCAATGAGAAAGGGAGAAAGTAATTGGTAAGCAGTTCGACTCATGCAGGGGTTCTGAAACTGGGGGCCACGAGCCGCCCAGCTCTGAAGGCAGTGCCACTGCCAGCAGAAGCACAGAAGTAAGGGTGGCAATGGGGCGCAAATTCTGCTATGAAAAGTGATAGTGACAAAGTTTCTTTGTCCCCAGTACTAAACAGCAAATATTTTTTTAAAAAAAACCTTCTGTTTATAACAATAAATTTGATTAAAATACGTTTTAGTCTTAATGTAAAAGCAATGAGAAAAGGTAAATTCATTTTAAACAATAGGGTTCAAATAGTGTTAAATATAAAAATTACGGCTGTCAAGCGATTAAAAAATTAATTGCGATTAATTGCACTGCTAAACAATAATAGAATACCATTTATTTAAATATTTTTGGACTTTTCTACATTTTCAAATATATTGGTTTCAATTATAACACAAAATACAAAGTGTACAGTGCTCACTTTATATTTATTACAAATATTTGCACTGTAAAAAAAGAAATAATATTTTTCAATTCATCTAATGTAAGTACTCTAGTGCAATCTCTTTATCATGTACAAAAAATAACTGCTTTCAAAAATAAAACAATGTAAAACTTTAGAGACTATAAGTCTACTCAGCCCTACTTCTTGTTCAGGCAATCTGTCAGACAAACAAGTTTGTTTACATTTGCAGGAGATAATGCTTCCCCCTTCTTGTTCACATGTCACCTGAAAGTGAGAACAGTTGTTCACATGGCACTCTTATAACAGGTGTTGGAAGATATTTACATGCCAGATGCTCTAAAGGTTGATATGTCCCTTAATGCTTCAACCATGCGTCCATGCTGATGACGGGTTCTGCTTGATAACAATCCAATGCAGTGCGGACCAATGCATGTTCATTTTCATCATTGAGTCAGATGCCACCAGCAGAAGGTTGATTTTCTTTTGTGGTTTGGGTTCTGTAGTTTCCATATTACAGTGTTGCTCTTTTAAGACGTCTGAAAGCATGCTCCACACCTCGTCCCTCTCAGATTTTGGAAGGCACTTCAGATTCTTAAACCTTGGGTCGAGTGCTGTACCAATCTTTCGATATTTCATGTTGGTAACTTCTTTGCGTTTTGTCAAATCTGCAGTGAAAGTGTTCTTAAAATGAACATGTGCTGAGTCATCATCTGAGACTATTATAACACAAAATATATGGCAGAATCCAGGTAAAACAGAGCTGGAGACGTACAATTCTCCCCCAAGGAGTTCTGTCACAAATTTAATTAACGCATTATTTTTAAAGAGCATCATCAGCATTGAAGCATGTCCTCTGGAATGGTGGCCGAAGCATGAAGGGGCTTATGAATGTTTAGCATATCTGGCACATAGATGCCTTGCAATCCAGCTACAAAAGTCCCATGCGAATGCCTGTTCTCACTTTCTGGTCACACTGTAAATAAGAAGTAGACAGCATTAGCTCCTATAAACGTAAACAAACTTGTTTGTCTTAACAATTGGCTGAACAAGAAGTAGAGGACTTGTAGGCTCTAAAGTTTTGCATTGTTTTGTTTTTGAGTGCAGTTATGTAACAAAAAAAACTGCATTTGTAAGTTGCACTTTCACGATAAAGAGATTGCACTACAATACTTTTATGAGGTGAATTGAAAAATACTGTTTCTTTTGTTTATTTTTTACAGTGAAAATACTTGTAATTACAAATAATATAAAGTGAACGTCGTACACTTTGTATTTTGTATTGTAATTGAAAACAATATATTTGAAAATGTAGAAAAGCATCCAAAAATATTTAATACATTTCAATTGGTATTCTATTGTTTAACAGTGCAATAAAAACTGTGATTAATCGCGATTAACTTTTTTAATCACGATTAATTTTTTTGAGTTAATCACATGAGTTAACTGCGATTAATCGACAGCCCTAATAAAAATGCATTTTTAAATTTATAAGGGGGGGGGTCACACTCAGAGGGTTGCTGTGTGAAAGGGGTTGCCGATACAAAAAGTTTGAGAACCACTAAGTTAGAGGGTACAGAAAATGTACAGAAATTGCCTTGTATGAGTCACAAGAGGCCACATATATAAAATCAGCTTTTGTTAATGAACCTGCAAAACTGGCAAGAACACCCACTTATGGGTATGCTATTCTCCAAATGTGTGTGTGTGTGTGTGTGTGTGTAGAGCATTTGTATACCCGTTAATTGCACATACAAATATAAATATGGGCACTTGGAAATGTTGTCAGAGCTTTTAGAGACTGATTTGTATTTTTCCCACTGCATGTATAATTCATAAATGATGTTTGGGATGGTGGCAGGGTTATATTACTAAAGTAAAGTTGTGACCTTGCATATCACAGTTCTTTACTGTACTATGACAATGGAAATTATACTAATGAAAAAATAATACCAAATATGTTAATGTAATAAGATGAAAGAGAACTAATTACATCATATTTTTATTCCACTGGTATTCTGGATTTATTACAAATAATGGCATGCCAAGAAGTAAGATAATTCATTTATTTGCTAAAACTGTTCAGAAAACTAATAACAAACTGACTTTAAGAATAAAGTCTAACGTGATTATTATTTGTATTACAATATCTCAAAGCCCCAACTGAGATCACTGTACAAACACAGAGTAAGAGTCAGTCCAAGCCCAAGAGAATTTACAATCTAAATAGACAAGACACACAAAGGATAGGAGGAGAAACAGAGGGGTAAAGTGGCATGTCCAAGGTCACACAGCAGGTCAGTGGCAGAGCTGGTAATAAATCCCAGAGTCCTGACTTCTAGTGTGGTATGCTATCCACTAGACCACCCTGCATGCCCATTAGCCACTGATCTGCTGCAACCCCAAAAGGAAGAAGCTACAGGAGTTCCTATTGGGGATGTTGAATGGACACTCCTCTCTGTGTCTAGCCAGCTCCCCTAGTTGCGTGGTGGGGTGTAGCTCTGACTCAGTCTTCACTGTTTCTAAAATGTAGTCTGATCCAAGATCCCAGCCTATTGAGAATAAGATACCTAATTACAACTTCCATGAGGTAGTGTAGCAGAATTTCAAAATCAATTTTTTTTTTCAGTTTTAGGCCAAACGTTCTTAGTTTTTCAATTTTTGCCAATAAATAAATAATTAAATAAATTTTCTGTGGGGAAAAAAAAACCCATCTCTGCCTACGATTCCATGCAGGGGATGTATCTAAGGCCTCTCTCTTACCTCTTTCCATGGCCAACCCTCACTGCTGCTCTATGCATTGGTGGGGAGGTCAGGATGCATGAAGACACCACTACCCACACCATGCTGGAGGGAACAGACTGGGGTTGTAACCCAAACTCTGTCCCTCCGTGTCACTCACAGCCTAACTGGCAAGGGGTGCAAATAATCTGCTACTAGGAAAGGCAGATTTGCCAACCCTGCAACAAATTGGAGCTGAGAGAGGATAATTTCAGTCAGGTCCTTTGCTGTTAAGACCTTTTCTGCCCAGTGGGGAGATCTTTGTGTGTGTGTGTAAATTTTGTGTTATAGAAATTAGTGAAGTTCAAGTTTTTACCACAAACAAAATTTTAACAAAAATCCCATCAAATTTCAGCTTGCAACCTCTGTAGGAAAGACAACTAGTGTGGCACCATGCAGCAGAGTGGAGAAGGATCGTTTTCTATTTAAATTGTAGTTTTTGCATACTATAAATTAATTGAATATCAAAAAGATAAATAAAAAAGAAGAGAGAGACAATAAAATGGAGAAACAAAAGTGATATAAATACCTCCCGCCCATAAAATCCACCAGTGGGGGGAAAATAGTAAATTACCCATGACATGGAGCCCACATTGTTCTATTTTATGTGTGCTGTAATGATTTCACTACAAAAAACAGAGGCTGAACGATTGGCATTGTCGGGACAATATTCCAGATTCCTCCTAAAATTCATGTCTGTCGCTATAAGAGATTTTTATAAAAAACAAACTTTGCTAGAATTACTGCCATGATTCTCACAATTATGGAAATAACACTCATTATGATGTGTGCTAACTATGCTAAATAGCATTCTGTAATTTCCTGGAAAATAATTACTGCATCAGCACAGACAGTTTTTAAATGCCAAAACCTGAGTGCTACAGCATTTTCTTTTCAAAGTAATCATCTTTCTGTGTGTCACATTATAAAGCTCTGGATAGGCACTATTGTACATTTTACAAAATTATGAACCATCAGCTTACATTTTTAATATATTAAACAATGCTATTTTTTAATTACAAGAATGTGAGAAGCTTTTAAAATCGGTAAACTTCTCAATTTTATTACACAAGTATAATTCAAAGATGACTCTATATTATATAAAAAGATTCCCCAACTACACAGGATAGCATTTTAAAAGCTGTCCGTGTTGGAGAATTAACTTTAATGGGATTCAGCATCCAAATGTCTGAACTGTCTTTGAAAATCCTACTTATTTTGTCTAGTTCCAGCCTGAAACAAAGTTATGGCTGAGTTATAAATCCCTGAAAAATGAAAATGCTCTTTGAGGCAGGGAATTAACCTTTTTTTATATTTGGAAAGTGCCCAGTATATTGTGAAAGCTACCAGAAGAAAATAAATAACATCAATAATGATTAACCATAGCAATTTGTTCAAACATTAAACCATAGCAATTTGTTCAAACATTAAAGAGCATCTGCTGGACAGTGGAGATAGCTTCCAATGGGCATGTTGAAAACATGACATTATTATAATATAACATACAAAGTCTCATTGTCTATTCCATGTAAGTTTATCCATGTAATTTGTAATGTTATCTTGTATAGGCCTTCATTCCGCAAGACACTGAGCACTTCTGGGATCACACACGGTACATGTCTCTTCTGGCCATCTACATTGAACTGAACATAAAATAACTTCCAGTCTACAGACAGCAGAGTCATTAGAGTTTTAAAGGTGTGGTAGACAAAACACAAAAGGTATAATGTAACAGATACAAAAGCTATACATTACCCCAAAAAGTTTTGGATTGGGGCATTGCAATGCTTGGTGAAATGATGTCCCATTTGACAGGAACCATTTTCCACCTGGGACAATGCGTGGATTAATAGGATTCATAAGGAGTGACGTAATCAACAAAGTATATGTCTGGCATTGACATATCTTTTGTTAACTCACATAAATGTATCCAATTAACTTACTCAATTTCAGCCCCCAGATCCTGCTCCCAGTCACTTATGAGTGACTGATAGTGGGTGTCCGCTTCTCACTATTATAATATAAGCATACTCCTTGGAAATCATGCTGTTCTAGAACTTATGTCTAATGTCATTTGTACCCAACAAATCAATATAGGGGAGCTGCAGAGAAATCAGCCTTCAGAGTCTCTGAATACTTGATATTACATACTGATAATGGGATAGTATCTAATCTGTTCTTCTACATTTGAGCAAGAGACATGAGACTTGAGTTTCTGAAGGGCTTGACTGCCCAGAATTCCAGCTGAGGTCAATGGCAGTTGCAGGCCCTCAGCATCTCTGAAATCAGGTTAATAAATTGTTCATTCAGATACAGATCGGAAACATTTTATTACTACCCCTATTTATTAAATTGAACAAGACACCTCATTGAATTTCAAGGCCCCCACTAAAGCTAGCGACTGTGTCTCTGTTCCTGTCCATCCTGCAGCGGAAGCAGAGCCGGAACTCCAGCCACGCTCAGAGCCTTTTTGTCATCTCCCCAAATGGGAGGTGGAGGTTCTTTGTTTTGTTTTTAAGCCATCTGATGCAGGAAGTGGCGGCTTAGGGCTGGGAAGTTTTATACGGGGTTGGAAGCAGTTTGGAATCCATCCATCTATGGTACTTATAGGGCCTCTCAATCTTTAATGTAATTATTCTCACAGCACCCCTGGGATAGAGAAGTGCTATTATCCACATTTTGTAGATGGTGAACTGAGACACAGAGACTAAGAGCACATCTACACTGCAATTAGACACCCACAGTTGAACCGTGCCAGCTGACATGGACTGCGGGGCTGTTTAACTGTGGTGTAGTCATTTGGGCTCAGGCCACAGCCTGAGCTTAGATGTCTACACTGTAGTTAAAAAGCCACACAGCCGGCATTGGCCAGTTGCAGGTTTTTAATTGCAGTGTAGACATACCCCATGTGACTTGCCCAAGATCAGAAAGCAGGTCCATGGCACAGCCAGGATTGAACCTGGATCTCCCATAGCCCAGACTAGTGCTATAACCACAGGGACATTCTTCCTCTAGATGAAAGCAGCAGTCTGGCTATAGATATGAAGATAGCAATATTCTGGCAGTGATGAAAGTGAAGCCACATCTCTAGTCTCATCTACACTATGAAAATTATTCATTGCTGACAACAGATGTCCTCATCCCCACACCCTCTCTCTGGCCAGTCCCACCCACTTATTAGGCTGGGGCAACCAGCTCTAGTACCCCTGCCAGAACAGGAACTGCAGGCAGCATGTAGGACTGTGACAACTACCCCTTCTGATGGCTTCCCATTCATGGAATACAGTGAGTGAGTAAGACCCAATTGAATAGAGTATTCTGTATCCATGTCCACTCATTTCTGTCACATGAAGGAATAACCTATTCCAGAAACATAAACCCTTCTTGACCATCCCAAAGACAGTACAGCCTTTTGGATAAATTGTTCCAGCTCTTGCCCATATCTAGTGTTAAGAAATGGCATTTTATTACCATAGAACTCTGAGGCTCTGCTGTACATTGCTCACCTGTGAACAAAGACCATAAAAAAACCCTCTGCTTTGTAATGTTAGTGCCTGAACTAAGATCACTGATAAGACATTGATTTCAGCTTAAGACAGAAATAGTATATCGTCCCAAGAAATTGAGTAATTAATTTCTTAATCTTTTTAATTAAAGTGTATGCGTTTTCCCTTTTTCAAGGAATCCTATGTATTCTAGGTAATGTTAATTTCAATAAATTCATTAATTTCTGGTATTTTATTTATCCCCAACACTGTGCTAGGCAAACTTATATAATTTAGAGATGGATAGCCTAACAGCGTTTCTTCCACTCCATGTACCTGACAATTCAGGGTTTTTCCCTATAGTATGATTTTCTAATAATAGTGATTTGTGTTACTCAGATTAGATATGTATTTTTCTAATATCTAATTTTTTACAGCTGCATTTTAAATCTTGCTTTGCCTCCTGTGGATTTTGTGCAATACATTCAAATCTCCAATAAACCGAAGTTTTAAAAAAAAAATGTATTGGAGACAGAAATCTGCACTTAAAATTGGTTTGCTGATATTTTTGTGTTGTGCTTGATAGCGAGCCATCACATCATCAGGATTAAAGCTAAACAAATAATTTGAAGCAAGTCGTTTATTTGATTAATTCCCCCTTATATGCAGCTTATGCACTTTCTCCTATTTATTCATTATTCAAAATTATTTGCTAAAGGCTCCAGTTCTGCCCTCCTAACTGATGCAGAGTAGCAACTTATCTCAATGGCCACACAGCGTAATTCTCAGGGCAGGCTGTCATTCAGTGCAAGTCAGGGGGGCAGTGTAAGTCTCTAAATAATTTCAGTGGATAATTCTTGTTCTGCAAATTACGCATGAGCAATTCAGGGCAAGAGTTCAATGTTCAAAAAATAAGCAGTGATTATTATTAACAACCATTTGTATCAGAGTAGCACCTAGAGGCCCCCAATCCTGTCAGAGCCTATGGCGTTATGCAGTGTATAATAAACACACAACATGACAGTCATGCCTAGGCATCTTACTGGCTAGTTTTTATAAGTCACATTGTATGTTTCTGTTCCCTGTTTAGCGCTGGTCTGCAGCACCTAAAACTTAGGTTGAACTAACTACGTTGCACAGGGCTGTGAAAAATGTCATGCTCTGTGGAATGTAGCTAGTCAACCTATTTCCCCCTCCCCTCCCTTGGAATGCAGCTAGATCGACAGAAGAAATCTTTCATCAACCTAGCTACTGTCTCTCAAAGGGGTGGATTTACTACAGAGATGGAAAACCCCCTTCCAACACTGTAGTATCTACTCTATAGCGGTGTATGTGCAGCTGTGCTGCTTGTAGTGTTGACATATCCTGCGGGTTTACACTGTAATTGCGCATGTGTAATGGGTGGCACACAGTTGCACCATCCCAGGAGCACCTCAGGGAAGGAATGGAGACTCAGCTTCCAGCAGGTATTATCCAATACTATCCTGTACCAGTGAAAGATCACTACCCAACCCCAACTCCACTGGCTCTACTGTGTGCTGTCCAGTACCTGGGAGCACAACTCAGATTTTTCTTATTCCCCACTACTCTCTCCCCACCTGGAGGTGTGAAGGGTGCAGAAGGGGGAGAATTACCAGGCACATATTTCTCTGCACCTGCAACAGATGGGGGAAGGTTATGCAGGTGGGGAGGGGACAAAGGTCCTAAAGCCCCACTGTGTGCTTTCCAGTATTTGCCCATCTCTAATCAAGCTGAATATTGTCAGAAAATCCTTGAACTCAGCAGGAACTGAGTGCAAGTCACTGTTAAAGAACAAATCTCAAAATACTCATACTTTACATGAGTCCCTATATATCTTTACTACTATAGCTCATCAGTTATACGGTAAGAACTAAACTCTGTACTTCGATTCAGTCACACAATATGAAGTGGGCATGCACATCTGAGGGCAGAATCTGGTCCTCAGTGCTTAAAATTTATGTTCAAAATCAAAAACAATACACAGCTCATTGGTCAGAGAGTTTTAAATCCCTTGATCTTACAAAGAACGAAAGGATGCAGTATTAGCAGATTCTTTGTGGAAAGGAAAATTAGCTTCATTGCACTTATCCAATACTGGATTTGTAACTAGCTCATAAGGAAGGGTGGCAAGTAGTTAAACTTGCGTTCAGAAGAAAACAGAAATATTAAGAAAAGAATATCAGGGACAATCTTCCAAAGCAGTGCAAGTTACATTAAGGACATATTGTAAGCTGGTCTACCCTTATCATTGTATATAGGCTTTAACAAAACAGAATTTTGTTTCAGGTATATTTTTCGCTCTGACAACAGGAAGATAAAGCTCCTTGTGAAACAGAGAATTCAAGACTTGGGACATACACACAGATTAAGTAAACACATTTAAACTTGCCTTTAATCTACAAACAGGTAGAAAAATGTTGCCTTGAACATCCCAGTAAATGGCAATACATTTACTGATGCCTAAATATCAGTACCTGGTGTTCTATTCCAAACCATACGTATGTATGTATAGATAGCAAGGACACCTTATTGTCCATGCTTTGAGTTATGCTCATTACCAACAGTATTGAAAAATCAATGCAAAAGAAGTGGTTATTTGATTTTATTCAGACTCATAACTTTAAAAAAAAATGTTCCTCACTTTAAGTAAGGAGAAGGAGGAGGAAGAATGTTGCCTGTGATCCTTTAAACAGTTTTCCATGTTGGACAATAACAATATCTGCCCTGCTACAAAGGTTATATAAAATATCCTGAGTACATTAACATTTTGAGAGCAATAAAAACATTTTCAGCATCGCTTACGACATCCATGGCTTAGGTAGTAAAGACAAAGATCTCCAAGTGACTTGACTACACAGTGGCACCTCGCCAGCTTTCCAACAAGCACATTTGATCTCTGTTGTTTTTTTGAATGGGGCAGCTGTGCTCTAATACACTGAACGAGAGGCTGGGACCCCAATCTAATTCTTATTCATGTTTGTTTATCACCATATCAGTATTAAGAGACCTTCATGTAAACAGGCCCTATTCCTGACACTAACAAGAACTCAATATGTGGGCTTTGGAAAGTCACATATGATTATTTGTATTACAGTAGTGCTTAGAGACCCCAGTCAAGACCAGTGCCCCCACTGTGCTACAGATACAAATGCACAGAAAGAGACAGTCCCCACCCTGAAGAGCTTGCAATCTAAATAGCCAAGTCACACAAAGCGTGGAAGAAAGCGTGTATTGCTCACCCCACTTTAAGGACAAAGGGAGGTAGAGAGATTACTTGACTTGCCCAAGGCAACACAGGAAGCCCTGTACCTTAACCAAAGATTATCCTTCCTCTCTTCCTGTTCACAAGATAATAAAACAGTCTCTCAGTCTCCAGCTGACACCTTGGGCCAACATTTTTTGAAAAAACAGAAGCCTAAAGTTAGGACTAGAGCCAGCTGGAACATTTTCAACTTTGTTTTCATCAAAATATGTTTGGCTGAAATAAGCCAAAACATTTCATGGAGACATTGATTTTGATGCAGTTTTTGTTTGGAAAAATACCTGAGGTCCAGGGCTCTCTGCACTCTTCTAGGGCAAGAGAGAAAGAGCTGATTTTCAAAAACAGTGAGAACAAAATCAAAAGCCCATCCTTTTTGAGCAGAAAACAGCAACACAATTCCATTTTGCAAAAAAACATTTGAAATGGCTTGGTTTTGTTCCAATGTGTGTGTGGAGTGAGGGGGTGGATTTCAAAACCTTGATAGTTGTTGCAGAACAGAATTGTTGGCCTCCAGGCAGCTCTAATTTGAGCCTAAACCTATAGATTTAGATACTGAAATAAATGTGCTGAGCACCCAGCAGTTGACAGGGGTGTCACTGACAACTACCTGGTTCTCAGCAAGTTTGAAAATCAGGTCACTTAGGTGCCTAAATATGGATTTAGGAGCCTAACTTTGGGCTTTGGTTTTTTTAAAATTCATGGCCCGGCTTTCTAAAGTAGCTCAGGAATACTCCAATGATTCTTTGTACCATAGATATGTATGGAGCCTAAAGAAACAAGTGGCTTTAAGTGGTACTTAGGCTCCTAAATGTCTAACTCACTTTTTAAAATGTGACTTGGGCCCTTTGAAAATTTTAACCCATGTTTCTGTTGCAAGAGATTGTAAAACAAAGATCACAAGATTGTAAGTCGAAGTGACTGGGAAAGTGCGACACAACAAAGCGAGGTTAAAAGGATACATTTTCTTGAGACAGCATTTTTCTTTCGCTTCTCTATGATTTACTGTTACTGAATTGTCGTATTTCAGAATTTGCATTTACCATTCACTGAGTCCCGAGACAAAGCCCCCTGAACTCCGTGAAACGTAAACAGTGGACTTTGGATCAGGCCCTAGGTAACTTTCCAGGTATCGGTTTCTTTTCCTTATCTCAACTGCCACCTTAACAGATGTATGTAGAGCATTGGTAAATTACCAGGTGTGATCATGGGATAATGTTTTTTATTGCTTATTAGAATATATACCATTCTGAATTTTAAAAAGCTACAATAATAATTTTCAACATAGTTGTGTATGTGAAAGAATAAAGCAAACATCTACATAATCTGGATGATTTCCTAAACTACGGCAGCAATTTATTTCACAGACCTTGTCTATCTCTCCACCCCTCTCTTTTCTTTATGATCCTTAATGCAGCACTGCCAGATGGAGTGTTTTTGTGCTTGAAGTACATACAGGGTCCCTAGTTGAGGATTCAGAAATCCTATTAGGAGTACACATTTGAAAATTAAGCTCTAGTTTTGGAGATAAAAATGAACAATAAATGCATATAGTAACCTTTTTGCCACTCGTATTGATTTTATTATGCAGGGGTTATGAAAAATGAGGTAATCTTACACTTGCTGCAGGCATTTACCACACAAAATACTCCGCTGTGTTTAAAAGAAATAAAAAGATTCTGTCAACATAACATTCTATACAACCAGAATCAAGGCCCTTTTCAACAGATGCTGCTTATGCAATCTAATTATAACCCATGCAATGCACCTGGCACAATTAAAAACTTCCAACCCTTACATCATCTATCCACTGTGCATGAAAACAAAACCACAATGATCACACTGCAGTTCTGCATGTGAAAATAAAGAATGAAATACACATCCCTCCTGGCTTCCAAAAACCCCTTGCTCCAGATTTTTTTCCCCAAAGACATTGGGTGAGATTCTGGGATAAGCCATTAAAAGACCCATCAAAGAATTCACAGCTTAGAGGGAGGGTGGACTAGTGATTTAAGCCACCCTCATGCCCTCCAAATCATGGGCTGTTCTGAGAGCTGGAAAGGCCCCTGGTGTAGATGACCCTGGGAGTCTAAGTTACCGTATCCTCCTTGGGTTGCAGCACTGCTCAGAATCTCTGCAGCCATGCACAATGTCACACCACCCAACTTGCCCCCCTCCAGTTCCATGTCTGGCATGCACTAGGGTTGCCAAGTGTCCGGTTTTCAACCAGAACGCCTGATTGAAAAGGAACCCTGCTAGCTCCAGTCAGCATTGCTGACGGGGCTGTTAAAAGTCCGGTCGGTGGTGCAGCGGGGCTGAGGCAGACTCCCTGCCTGCTATGGCTCTGCATGGTTCCCAGAAGCAGCAGCATGTCCCTCATCTGGCTCCTACACATAGGGGCAGCCAGGGGGCTCCGCAGTGCCCATTGACCAGGAACCGCAGCCAATGGGAGCTGCGGGGGCAGAACCTGTGGACGGGGCAGCACACCTACTAGAGCTGCCTGGCTGTGCCTCTGCATAGGAGCCAGAGGGGGGACATGCCAATGCTCCCGGGAGCTGCTTGAGGTAAGCGCCATCTGGAGCCTGCACCCCTGACACCCTCCGGCACCCCAACCCCCTGCCCCACCCCTGATCCATCTCCCGCATGTCAAACCCCTCAGCTCCAGCTCAGAGCCCATCCATCTCCCACACGCTGAACCCCTCATTTCTGGCCTCACCCCAGAACCCGCACCCCCAGCCCAGAGCCCATACCCCTTCTACAACCCAACCTCCTGCTTCAGGCCAGAACCCCATCCCATACTCCAAACTCCTCGGCTCCGCCCCGCAGCCCAGAGCCCTCTCCTGCACACAACCCCTCATCCCTGACCCCACCCCAGACCCTGCACCCCCAGCCAGAGCCCTCACCCCCTCCCATACTCGAAACCCCTCAGCTCCACTCCCCAGCTTGGAGCCTCCCTGCACCCTTTACCCCTCATCCCCAGACCTACCCTAGAGCCTGCACCCCTTCCTGCATCCCAACCACTGCCTCAGTCTGGAGCCCCCTCCTACACCCTGCACTCTCATTTCTGGCCCCACCTCAGAGCCCATACCCCCTCCTACACCCCAATGCACTGAGCCAGTCGGGTGAAAATGAGTGAGTGAGGGTGGGGCCAGAGTATTCGGTTTTGTGCAGGTACAAAGTTGGCAACCCTACGCATGCCCCCTATGCCAACGCCTGCAAAGGAATCCTCAGAAGGCAGCCTTAGGGCTGTCACCACAGGGGGCTCCGCCCCTCAGCTGAATACAACCTTAATGCTGCCCTGGCCTTTTTATCTGGCATAAAGGCACCAGAGAATGGGTGAGTCTCTCCCCTTGTGTCTCTCTTCTCATCTCATCTTCTTGCTTTTTCAGTCTTCCACGTATCATCATCACTGTTTGGAAGACCCTCCTCCCCTGCAGTTCCTGTTTGGAAATGGCTTCATTATTTTCTACTATTTTCAAATGATTTTTGACTAAACTTCTTAGTTTCTGTCCCTCTGCTATTCTTATCTCCTTATAACTGTATAACTGAATTACGTGAAGTGTTTTCAGACACAGCTGCATGAAGAGACAGCATTGTACCAAGCATATTGCATTGCTCTAAAGAAAGATTTAAAATTCTACATAGCTACTAAATAGTTTTCTGCAAAATAAAATACATGAAAAACTCGACTCAAAGAGCCCTTGATCATGAAAATCAAGCTAATCCCACTGCAGAATAAACTAAAGTATCATACAAAAATAAAAATACAGAGAATATAAAAAAATTAAAACTTGAAATCTTAAGGGGGGGTGAAACTTCCCTCTGTCTTTTGTATTTCTGAAATATGACCTTTTCATCTATGTACGTCTACATCTCTTCCCACCCCTACTCATCTTTGGAAACTGGTGAGTGTTACAACAGTGGGGTCGTCATGATGAGGAATGAGTCACGACCATATTGAATGCATTCTTACATCTTGAGGTGGCATCACATTCAATAGCTCTTGCTTAGTCATTGTATCAATCTATAACTCTGGTGACTCCTTCAATTCCCAAAACAACAACCATTTTTCTGACCCCTGAGACAAGTTTCTTTCATTTCTGCCTCCACTTTCCATCATAGGTTTTGGAACTCTTACTTTTACCCTACATGGAAAATCAGCTCTATGAAGTGTATGCACTCAGCCAAATTTTGATTTTGAATGTTTGCATGTCCAACTGGATTTGCCTGATTTTTTCAGAGATGTGGAGCATCTGACTTCATCTGGTGTTGTAGGTGTTCAGCTCTTCTGAAAGTCAGACCCCAGCGTGCATCATGCTTGGCACCCAAAATAAAGGGTCTGCTTTTGAAAAATGTATGCATTAGGGTTCGATCCTGCTCTGACTGAAATCGACAATAAGCTACCATTGATTTCAGGTCTTGATCTTTCCCCAAGTAGCCCCCCACCCAATCGGACAGGATCAGACAAGGATACAGAAGACTCAGCACTTTACATAGAGGGTCAAGTGCTTAAGCAGAATTAATCAGGTAATAGGATTGAGTAATATATTGCTGATTCTTCACCTGCAGTCTGCTACCTTTTGTCCTACAGGGCAGCAGTGGATAAATGCTTGGCTAGATTAATTATGCCTTATCAAAGTATTTATATATAAGCTTGTCCAAAAAACAATTAAGTATAGAAGTATTTCTTTCCACGGGAATTTACACCACTCTTTTGTCTAATTATTCCTGACATTACACCTGTCATCTTGAGAACTTCTTGGGGGTAGGTGAGGGGTGCAGAGCTCATATCACAGATAAAGGAACACATATGTGCAGTAAATCTGTGAAAATTCCCACCATGCAACTCTTACAGAGGTAGTTAACACTGTGCTGCTATTTATCCCATGGTTTCCAGGCATATTTTACTGGTGTGCTGTGGGTGTTAAGTGTATGGAAATTTATCACCTACTCAAAGATATTGTGGGAGCTAACCCCTCAGCCTGCTTATTGAATAAAATAAGACTTCTGGGCTCAATTCTGAAGCACAAGCACAAACAATTCTGAAGGACAAGCAAGACAGTTCATGTGAGCAAGAGTTTGCAAGGTTGGGCCCATAGTTATGTCTTCTTATCCTGTGAACAAAGTTTTTAAACATGCACTGGTAAAAACAAAGCAACATTACAGTGAAATCATGCTTAGATTAGTTTTAAAATACTTATGCTTAATTTCATTCTGTTTTGCACCAGCATACTTGCAGAGTTACATGGTGTTACAGATTGGGTTGGCTGGATTGTTTGAAGTGCTGCTGTCAGATATTGGCTTCAAGCAAGGGTGAGAAGAGAGCCAAGTCTCATGAGTTTAAAATACTAACTCAATTTTATACGCATATTGTACAAAAATGTCAGAGACAGGCAGAAAATGTACTTCCGAAAATCACTGCAAGAAAAACTGGGATTACCCCATGGATACCAATATATTCCTTCTGTACACAGTTTTGATGCAGCTATGTTTGAAAGTCCACCTGCAACCCCCCTATTGATTTTAAAATTAATCAATGGGAGCTTGACGTGAAGGAAAAAAATTAGAAGCAGGCCCAAACTTTGTAAGCATTGTTCCCATAATATATCTTATACAGTCAATTTTTATAAGGTTCTAGTTTAAGGATATTAAATAAAATTCACCCAAGCTAAGACCGGACTTTAAAAATGAAGGGAGGTAAATGCAATACTTAAGAGGGCTTTCTTTGCTTGTACAGCTCACTGACCTTGACACAATATAAGACTAAACACTTACCAAATAGCAGGTGTGTGATTTCAATCCATTTTCTAGTTCATGGAAAGAACCCAAACTTGCTGTTCCATCTGGAGTCCCTGAACCAAGATCAATGCTCAGAGGCAAGGAGAAAAGTAGATTATAACTGACCTGCACAGCTTACACACAATGTTCTCTACTAATGACACAGACTTCGTTACAGAGTCCTCTCTCCTTTGAGTGTTAAAAAGCAAATGCATGCTCTCAGACTCCATAGTCACATACCTCTGCAGCTGACAGTGCTGTAAGATGCTTCCATATCTAGCACTGAGCCAACTCCTGTGCAGTGCTAGCAACCCTGTAAAGCTCACTTATACAAAACTCTCATTAAAGTCAATTAGTCTTTTGCCTGATTAAGGACTGGAGGATTTGTCCATCATTAGCATTTTTTTCAGATACTGCTGCTAGTAGTAAATCAGCATGTAATAAGGTGGTAGTGCCTAGAGGTCCTAGACAGGGATTAAGACCCCTATTGTGCTAGTACTGAGCACACCTGACAAAAAAAGACAGTACTGTCTACAGAGAGCTTACAATACAAGTACAGGAATGCAAAATGATATTACGCTCAAAATGAGCCTTATCAGGGTCCAAATCCAGGCCCTAACTTTCAAATTCAGACTCCAAATCTAAATTCAGAGTACTGAATTGGACCTACATCTACATACAAGACAAGTCATTCCCTGCAGCCCTCCAAGCAAGCAAATTCACAGTATTGTTATCTTTTTAAAAAATCCGTCCATAGAGAAAGAGTAGGCTAAAATCTAGAGCTGAGTAAATAATTGGCAATGAATAATTAAAGTAATTAAAAGATATCTAGCCTCTCTTTCTGCTGGCAGAGCAAGCCATGATTTCTTTTCATGTATTTGTTTTAAAATTTACTCAATGAATAGCTTTACCCATGTTTTGCTCTGTGGATTGCCCATGAATATTTTAAATTTGAGTTGTGTTGCTTATTTTTGATTGGTCAATATAGTGTGTGCGTGTGTGTGTGTTTTGTTCTCCAACTGGACTGCAAGTACTTGCAGTGAATACTGTGAAATGTAGCATCCCCAAGCCATTGGAAACAAAGCTTGGAAAGATCAATTGCCAACTACCCCTGCCTTGCATCAACAGGAAAATTGATTTTTGTTTTTGCTCATGTCCACTTAATCAGCTTTCAGGCCCCGATTAATCAAAGCATCCCTATTTGGCAGAGCACTAAACTACATGCTTAACGTTAAGCACCTGTTTAAATCCCATTGACCTCAATGAAACTTCAGCACATACTTAAGTGCTTTGATGTAGCAGGGCTTCAGTATGATCCTGTCACATTCCATACTCAATTGGTCAGCCTAAGGACCAAGGCCAAAATATTCACTCCTGTATGGCTGAAGGTACAGCCAAATCCATATTTAGGCTGGTAAATAAAATTTGCTTGGTTGGACAGATATTGAGCATCCACAATTCCCACTGAAGGCAATCAATGCTGTGGATGCTCAATACTTCTGAACACCAGGACACTTTTATTTATCTGCCTAAATATGGATTGAAGCCCCTAAGTGGAGGCACCCAGTCACCATTTAGGCTGAGATACTTAATCAAAGGACAAAAAGTCAATAAATGTTATCATGTCTATTCCCCTTAGAACAGAAGAACAGCCATACTGGGTCAGACAAGTGGTCCATCTAGCCCAGTATCCTCTCTGACGGGCCAGTGCCAGGTGCTTCAGAGGAATGAACAGAACAGGCAATCCTCAAGTGATCCTCCCCTTTCATCCAGTCCCAGTTTCTGGGAGTCAGAGGTTTGGGGACACTCAGAGCATGAGGTTGTATCCCTGACCATCTTGGGTAACAGCTATTGATGGACATGTCCTCCATGAATTTATCTAATTCTTTTTTTGAACCCAGTTATACTTTTGGCCTTCACAACATCCCATGGCAATATGTTCCACAGGTTGACTGTGCGTTGTGTGAAGTAGTACTTTCTTATGTTTGTTTAAACCTGCTGCCTAATAATTTCATTGGGTTACCTTCAGTTCATTGGGTTACCTTCAGTGTTATGTGAAAGGGTAAATAACACTAATATTCCCCTTTTAGCCTCTGTTAGGAAAAAAGCTACCATGGTACTCTGGAAGAAACAAGTTTTTGTACAATTATGTTGGTTCCCATCCCCCAACTTGCTCCATCATCAACCAGTCTTCAAATTACTTGCTAGCAGATGTATGTCCAAAACCAGAAAGATGTTTATCTCAAGTGTCCTTGATAATTATTTAAACCACATAAATCACAACAGAAGAACAAAACCTGCAACAAACTCCACCATATTCTGACAACAAATCACTTACCTCTACAGCAAACAGTTCAAAATGTCCACCCTCCCTCCAACAACATGCCCTCCCATAAAGTCCCTGTCAAAAGAGGGAGTCCACAGTATTTGCTAAAGGTCAACAGATTAAGTGCTTCAGACCATGTAGGGAGCAAGTGCCAAATCTGAAATCAGATGCCCCCTCACATATCCTGAAAGCTCATTCCTGAGCACCTTCATGGACTTCAGCTGCATATTATGGCATATAGAGAAAGACAATCTTTCAAGTAGGTAGGCCCCCAAGCTTGTTAGGCCATTTCGGAAGGGTTTCCAGAATTTTACTTGTGGCTGAGTTTGGTAAATGGCTTATTATTTCCTGATTCATATCTTTTCTCTTTTCAAAAATAGGGCTTAATATGAGCCACTTTTCATTCATCACTTAGGATGCATGATACTAGGGACAGACTGAATGTGTGTGTAAGATCCTTCTCTAAATTTAATATTCCAGGGTGTGAACTAGCCAAGGCCAGAGATATATTCAGGTTTACATTTTGCAAGCATAATGCCAATAGTAATTATACCACCTTTGTCTCCTAGTTCCATTGTACACTAACAGCACATTTATTTGCACATGTTCACCTTTCCTAATGTGTGCACCTTTGAAATCAATGTTCAGCTCCTAAGCCATTACTATATCCTCCATCAAGGACTCCCTTACTTCACTTCTCAGTGATCCTAAAGTATCACTGTCCCCTGTTTCCCTTTAATAGATTAACAAAACCTAATGTATTATTGCTCCTGTTTTCAACTACCATGCTCAATCTTACATTTTTGCTTCTATGATTATTCCTATATGCCCTAGATAACTCATTTACACTTGTCTTCCATTCTTCCTCCCTGATTCCCACTGATTTATTTTTATAATAAAGACTTCTTTTCTGCTAACATTCTTCTAACTACTAATGTTCCAGAACTATGACTTTTCTTTTTTATTTGGGTCTCCATTTCCCCTTTTAAGCCTATATAAACATGTTACAGTTTCCAAGGAGAACTTACTTGAATATACTCCAGTGGATTCTATTCTCTTGCCTTCAAATTAGTTCTAGCAAATCACATGAATGCATTTTGGAATGTTACAAATTTTGCATTCCCAAAACTCTACACAATAAAGGATTTTTTCCCCCTCTCGGCCAGTTCTGGACAGCAGTCAAAGAGCCACAACCTCACAGCAGCATCTTCCATGGCTCTTGTCAAGCAATTACCAGACCCCAAAATCCCTAATAATGTCTTCAACGGTAGTATTGACAAAGTCCAGCAATGCCTCTTGCCTTTGGTAGCCTGCAAGCTAACCTTGTACATTTTTTTGAAAAAGTGACAAAAATATATTAAAGGACCACATTTTCCAAAGAGCATCTTCCATTTGGGTGCATGTTGTTATATTAATGTGTATACCTGTTAAGTGCTAACACCTGAGCAGGTAGGTGACAGATGCTAAATCCTTCATGTAGGATATAATTTGTGTGCAGAAAACCAAACTGCAGTTTACCTTCATCTGCCAAAGTTAGTGTTAAAAAACGAACAAACAAAAAAAGGAACAGTGGCTTGTACAAAATTGTACATGCCCATGTGGAGACCATATTGAAGCATCTTTGAAAAACTGGTCCTAAATGTTCCCAATACCAGGGATTCTGTGGTTACAGGACCTGTTCTTGCATCCACAAAAAGTCAGAGGGAGCCTTTCCATTGATGGGCACTGGATAAAACTCAGTTTGCAAATAATAGAAATATTCAGTATTTGTCAAAAGAAAAGGAGTACTTGTGACACCTTAGAGACTAACCAATTTATTTGAGCATAAGCTTTCGTGAGCTACAGCTCACTTCATCGGATGCTGTAGCTCACGAAAGCTTATGCTCAAATAAATTGGTTAGTCTCGAAGGTGCCACAAGTACTCCTTTTCTTTTTGCGAATACAGACTAACACGGCTGTTACTCTGAAACCTGTCAGTATTTGTCATTCAGTTTTGTCACAAGGCAGCAACACAGTGTTCTTCTATAGAAGCGGAATGCAAAACCAGCCTGAACCTTTGCCTAATAATCCAATCCAACTTTTATCTGAATAACATTTTTAAAAATTTTATTTCTCATTTTTAAGGGGCCTCTTTAAGCAGAAGTTCCAAAATAGGTCAATTCATGTGGTTTTTCCACCAAACTGGAAGCAAGGAGCACAAGATATCACATGAGACATTTTATCCTTATGAAATTTTGAGCTCAGTTTTGCAGATCCAAGAGGTCCGAGTAGTTCAGATAATTCAGTTCAGAACCAAAATTCTGGCTGCTTTAAAGGGACCTTTTTCATTCATATATTACTGCTCCTAGTACAAAATAGTCAGTAAGCAGCAATCAGGGCTATTGCATAGATCTGCAAAAGAAAAAGCAAGCATGACAATCCTGTCACTTAAAAGTCTGTGTGTGTCACAAGAGGCATTTGTATATTTTGATCGTTTTGAAAGTCATGTACAATCTTTGGCATCAAAGGACATTGGTAAAGTAATAACTATATGAGCATGGCAACAAGGCCAGTCATCTAAGCTCACAACTGCCTTGCTACAGGAAAGAAATGAAGTAAAGACAAGAATTCTGCTGACAGCAAGATTCTATCAGGAAGGAATATTTCTCATAATGTTAGCTTTCCAGCTGCTTCCATACCAGAGCCTGTTATGTCCCATATCTTGTCATATCTACAACGTTCTATTGACCTAGGTATAATTAATCCTGCCTCAGAGCAGCAAAGACAGTCTAGCTCAGTGGTTCTCAACCAGGGATACACATCCCTGGGGGTACTCAGATGTCTTCCAGGGGTGACTCAACTCATCTAGATTAGTGTTTCTCAACCTAGGGGTTGCAGCCCCCAGGGGGGTGGGTCATGGGACTGTTAGGGGCTTATTCCTTCACCCACTTACTTCCCTGGTCCTTCTCACATGAACAGAGAGCAACAATACCCGAAGTCCAAAGGTGCAAACAATTGGATGTTTATTGGGATGAACTTCCAGCAAGCATGATTCCAGTTTCCTTCCTTAGTGTCCACCTTCCCAGTTCTGACACCACAGAGCCTTACCTGTGTCCCTGTTCCCATTTCCCCCCTTAGCAAAACATGATTCCAATTTCCCCACCCCCGTTCCCCCCTTAGCAAAACATGATTCCAATTCCCCAGTCCCATACCCTGTTCCTATTTTCCCCACCCACTTTCTGATTGACTGCAGACTATATAGTAAAACTTGAGTTCTGCTTAGCTATACCTTAACCAATCATTTTACTGAAATGTAACTAACCAATCCTAACATATTGTAACATGATTAGTTAACCAATTATATCCCACCACCTTAATTAGTTTACACCCAGCAAAATTAATTATACAGCAGACAGAAACAATCACAGAACCAGACAGAGACCATGCAAATAAACAATAGTGAAGTGGGAACTATAATGACAAAACAATACAGAAGTGAGGATTTCACAACTACGTTTATAAAGACATAAGGGTTTCCCAGCTGTGTCTATTGATAAATGAGTTTCCTTTTACATCTTCTAGGCACTTCCCTTTCTCTGGAGGTGATAGGCATTATCAGGACAGGACTGTATTCCTAACAGCCCAATAGCACCTTCTTTCAGTGTGACTAGTTTGGAATGTGAGGATGTGACCATTCGCTTCCCAGCTTATGGCGGCCTCTGCTGCTTAGCCAAAGGCCTTAGCCTAAGAACAGGGCCTCAGACTGTCACAGTGAGAAAAGGCCTTATACAGTCAGACAGTGATTTTGATTCTCTCTTTTATACCTCTATAACTAGCTAAGTGATAAGAATACACCTAAATTCTTAGAGTATAGGCCTTTACAGACAGGCCTGAATATCTATATCCTAACAGGGACGGGTTGAGGGGGATCGCAAGTGCGGGGCCGGCATCAGGGGGTGGCAAGTAGGCAATTGCCTGGGGCCCCATGCCACAGGGAGACCCATGGAGCTAAGATACATGTTGCAGCGCCACCGCCTGGGGCTCAGGCTTCAGACAAGGCTCACAAGTAAAAAACAGGCTCAAGTATCCCGCTGAAATGTATGCAAGTATAATATTTATGTTCCAATTGATTTCTAATTATATAGCGTACATGGGAAAGTAAGCCATTTTTCAGTAATAGTGTGCTGTGACACTTTTGTATTTTTATGTATGATATTGTAAGCAAATGGTTTTTAAAGTGAGGTGAAATTTGGAGTACACAAGACAAATCAGACTTCTGAAAGGTGTATAGTAGATTGCAAAGGTTGAGAGCCACTGGTCTAGCTGCCCTCTTGAAGTTCCGTCCAGCCATACATTTCTATGATCTTTCTGGTGTGACTAGTCAACAATGATAAAGAAGCTGAGGAGACCTGTTCTGTTGTTTTGGTTTTTTTTAATTTAAGTTTATATAATTACTCTTCTGATGGGCATGTGTTGCAAATAAAGGCATGTCATGTCCACTTAGCCAATTCAGAAAGCTCCTGCTTTACAATTTCAGATGGGAACAAAATGTAGCATACCAGCAGAACACAGAGTTTAGTGGCAGTAGTGTATACAAGGAACTCTTTCCAAGTTTTGGATCTTATTTCCTCTTTCCTTCTAGGTTCATGTCCCTTTCAGGCTGCAGTCAAATGATACCCACAACATTTCAGTAGAAGATTGGTGGCATCCACACATAATGTTCAGTCCAGCCGAGTTGGTGCATGAGGATCATTGCTTCAGTGCTGGTGACACTGGCTTTAGTGAGGATGCTGGCGTTAGTGCAGTGATCTTCCCACTTGATGCGAAGGATCTTCTGGAGGCATCTTTGTGGTACCTCTCCAGACTCTTGAGGCGCTGTCGATAGGTCACTCAGGTTTCACATCCATAAAAGGAGTGTAGGAATAATAAGGTCTTATAGACCTGAATCTTGGTAACGTGCCATAGGTCACAGTCCGTGAAAACGCGTCAGAGCAATTTCCCAAAAGAAGCACTTGCACACTGGATCCCACTGTCGATTTTGGAATTTTGAGAAAGTTGGCTATCGAGGTAGCCGAAGTGCTCAACTGTCTCCAAAGTCTGTCCCTCGATGGTGATGTGTGGTAAGGCCAGAAGCAGGCTGATGTGGCACTTTCACTCAATATTAAGACTAGAGTCCTAAGCTTTGGTAAGCTTGTGCAATAAAATCCAGTGTTGACTGAAGGTCATTCTCAGTGTGCACAAGGATGGCAGTTATCAGCATACTGATTATCAGTAATGGACACCCTGAGGGCTTTAAGGCTTCGAGCGGAAAGGTCGAAGATTAAAAAGCTGCCCATCCATTCTGGATTGAATGTCAACTCCACTGAAGAACTGGTCTTTACCAAGGACCAAAATGACTGCTAAATAGATGGAGAACATGGTTGGGGCAATAACACATCCTTGCTTAAGACAAGTTTTGATGATGAAAGGGTCCATCTCCAGGCCATTACAGAGAACAATGGCAGTCATCTGATCATGAAGAAGCCTTAGGACTTTAATAAATTGTGGAGGGCAGCCAAATCAGGCCAGCACCTTCCACAGGGCTTCGTGATTGATGGAGTCAAAGGCCTTTGTCAAATCGATGAAGGCCACATACAGGTCCTGATTTTGCTCCAGATTTGGCGGGCAACGAAGATCATGTCATTTGTCCCATGGGATGGTCTAAAACTTCACTGAGATTCCAGCAATATTTCCTCAGCAAGGGGAAGCACTCAGTTTAAGAGGCAATGGGCAAGAATTTCCCCTGCTGTAGATAGCAAGGCAATGCCTCGATAATTTCTACACGCCAATTTATCTCCTTTCTTAAAGACTGCAACAATCCTGGCATTTCTCAAATCTTCTCATTATACCAGATATGAAGAAAGAGTTTGTGGAGCTTTCTTACCTGTTCTTCACCTCCAAACTTGTAGACTTCAGCTGGTATGCCATCTGGACCTGCTGCCTTGTTGTTCTCGGTTTGCTGGTGTTACTTCTTTGAGGGCCGGGGGTGGGGAGTCACCAAGAGTTTCTCTTTCATGTCATAGAGGTATGGATTCAATGGTGGCATCAGAGAGACAGTTGACTCACGGTTCAGGAGTAACTCAAAAATGCTCCTTCCATCTGGCTTTGATGGCTTGGCTGTTCTTTAAAATACATTGACCCATCTTGGGCTCGGAGTGGTGTGGTACCATGGACCATAAATAGCCCTTATTGTCTAAAAAAAGCTCCTTGTGTCATGTTTATCAGCGTAAAGCTCAATCTTCTTGGCCTTTTCTAGCCACCACTTATTTTTGATGTCACGGATTTTCCTTTGGGCTTCAGCCTTGAGTAGTTTGTATAATTCTTTCTTCTGCTGATGTAATGTGTCATTTTGCTATATGCGATAAGCTTTTCTTTTCTGATCGAGCAGACCCTGAATCTCAGCATCATTCTCATCACACCAATCTTGGTGATGGCGGGTGACATAGCCAATGGACTCAATGCATGCTGAGCGAATGGCAGCATTTAATCCCTTCCAGAAATTTTCATCATCATTGGCTGTAGGCATAGCGGCAAACCTCTCTTGGAGAGGCTGCTGAAGTTTCTCCTGAGTCATTATATCTTCAAGGGACTTGATGTTGAATTTCTTTCATACTGATTTTGCCTGCTTATGATGCCTTGAGGCGATCTGGAAATTCATGATTGATCTAACAAGGTGATGGTCTGTCCAACAGTCATCGGTTCCATGCCTGGCCCTCATGATGCAGACATCTTTCCAATCTCGAGCTCTGACAACAACAAATCAAGAAGGTGCCGATGCCTGGAGTGAGGGTGACTGCAGGTGGTTTTATACTTCTCACTTTGCCTAAAGAAGGAGTTTGTGATGACCAGGACATGTTCTATGTTTTCTCAGGGGGAGGATGCCTTTGGAGTTGGCCTTTCCTACTCCTTCTTTCTGCTATTCCAGAGATCTGACTCACACCCAACTCTAGTGCTAAAATCTCCAAAGAGACTGATCTTGTCCACCTTGGGAATGTTGGTCACGTCTCTCTCAAGATCTGTATAGAATTGTTCCTTGATATCCTTTCATTAGTGCATATGCCCCAATGTTCGATGCTGACTTGGTGCACAAGGCACATGCTCTCTGAGAGATGACCCTGGTAACTCTTGAATCCCAGGGGATTGGTTAGATTTGTGGGCAGTCACCACACCCTTTTTGCCAGAGGTGGCAGACCACACCCCCAACGGGACGGGGGATGGGGGGGGAACAAGGAAAACATGTGCAGCAAATTGAAGTAGTCTCCCTGAGGATTCCCCACCCCCAAGAGATTTCTCTCCCCACAGCTTCTCATGCTAGAGTAGATGATTTGGAACTAAGGTTTCACAATGTACCTCCACTGAATTCATTTGGAATTGCTCCTCACTTACACTGGTATAAATCAGATCAGCCTCAAGCCCACTAACATTATATACTATGCACATCCTATTGCCAGACAGCACAATCTAATAACTCCTAAGTGTCAAATAATTTCTAGTCTGGTCTGTATATTTAATTTCTCTTTGATCCAAGTATTTGTTCCAATACACATTAGTCACTATAAAATTCCTAACATTGGCCAAAAAGAGCTGTTGTAAGTTCTTTTAAAATTAGTCTTGTGCTTTGCAATGCTTTGCTTTGGCAAGCCCAGTAGCGTATGAAATCTTCCTCTTTCCTCTACAGCTCCTCTCTTGCAGAACATGTTTAAAGCCTTCATAGCTCTAAACAATACAAAATGATTTTATAAGTCAGGCCCAGCACATGTTTTCCTCGTCCCCCCCCCCCCAACCCCAATGCCTTTAGACTCTCAGATAGAGGAGGCTTTCTGAATGGAGCCTGAGCAATTAATCATTTTAATACAGCAGGCTGTGAAAAAGTGATAGAATGCACTATAGAAAAGCAAACACTGTTTTCTCTCTCTCTTAAAAAAAAAAGAAAAAGACAGTGATGAGTTCCGAGGCAATACATCTTCAGAGCTTTTCCAGATCCATGGTAAAATGTAATAGATGATTGATAAATGTGTTCCTTACGTAGAAGAATGCACAGTCAGAGGCAAGCCACAGTTTGTAGATGTTGAACACCAATTTATCGACAGCCTTTTTTTTTTTTTTTTTTTGGTACAAGGACATGATTTTCTCTCTCACACATACACACAGAGTCAGTCGTATTGCCTATGCTAGTACTCGGTAGTATTGGGACTTTTCCTTTTTTTAAATGAGCATGAGAGTTGAGCTAGGCAAGCTAAATGGAATAGCGGTCTATGAAAGGCTGTTCACAGAAGGGCATCACAAGTAGGTACTAGTTGACAGGGCCCTTGAACAGGCATAGTGTCTGAGGGTGAAAATTATTTACATGGGACAGATTTGTTAGGCTGACTAGATTAATCAATGGAGCAGATTTTTAGCAGTGGTAGTGGAAATAAAAAAAATAGATCACACAGGAGTGAGTCTGAAGGATTATTACAGGAAGCCATGAATTTAGCAACTGGTGAATGGTTTTGGTTTCCTTTTTTAACCTCTTGTTTCTTAGCACTCCCTGTCATCCATGACTAATTGCCTAATTAGAAAAGCTGTGAGCTCAGTGAATCTACTTCTTGGAGAGTTCAGAAGGCTCCCACAATTCACAATGTGCTGTATGAGGCTGTATTTGAAGTGGTAAGAGGAGCAACAGATTTCTTTTAAATTTGATCATAAAATAATTTCAATTTTCCAAGAGTATCAAGTACATCTCACTGCTAAGAAACATAACACTAGAAAATGACCCCCAACTCCAGCCACCCAGAAGACCAAATAATGGACAGTAACTGAAGTGAAATCAAGTCCTACAATATAGTCTATGAGCCCATTAATAAGATAGGAGTTGCTAGCACTTCATGAGAATTCATTCTTGATTTTTCACTTTTCTCTGTAAGGAATATCACCACCCAGAGATTCAGATTTTAACAAACAGACCTCCCTCTAGTTGACAAGCTCACTGATATTGGCTCGTTAAAATCATGCTCAGTAGCGTGGCAGCAGCTGACCCCTCCCACAATGATTTGGGATGGACTCGTTTGTTTGTGTTGTGAGCGGCTGGCAGTTGGTAAGGGTAAAAATTGGCAAAATTGATGTTAGGAGGACTGGGCTGGAACTCTAGGAGTTCTGAGGTCAGGTTACACAACTGTAAATGTTGGCAGACATTGATCTGTTTTTATTTTAAATAAATCAGCTTGTTTGTTGGAGATACAGATGTAAAATGCTGCCTCATGAAGGTGGTGAGTAAAGGAAAATCTTGTATTGCTGATATAAAGAAATCAGACAGGCTAGGTAGATCTATCAGAAATGCAGAGTTTCCTAAAGTCTGGATGAACCTAAGTTAGCCCAACCTCCTGAAAAATTAGGATGGAAGGTCATGAAAAGTGTATCACTTCTGTCAGCTACTTTTATTTGCCAGTCACATAATAAATATCAGCTTTTCTCAAGCTTTCTCAAGAGTATCACAAGTCCCCAGTTTAGCAGAGCTTAAAGGAGCAAGATTTCAAAGAGGGGGTGCTCAGTGCTTCTGAAAAGTGATATCAAAAGTTGGCCATCCAGAAACGGAGCCACCCAATCTTCCTAGAAGCTTTTGAAAATGTAAGCCAAGATATTTTGATTCAAGTCAGATTGGCAGAATAACTCTAATCCTAAATCACAAAACTATACCAGCTCCACCATTATGTTGTCCTCTTTTCTCTTCCCCATTCCTCTCTCAAGTTACCTCTAGGGTTCACAACTTATATACAGAGAGAGACACACACAGCCACACCCCTTCCTCATCTCTGGTATATTCCGTTAGCATTACATACAATATAAAAATGGTTAACAGTTACCTCAACATTTTCAGTCTCCAACCACAAAACAGAGACAAATCAGGGGGATTTGCCCTGCACTTTAGGAAATGTTGGTGTAGATCTTAATAAAACAATACTCTCCTCTCTTTCTTACATGGAGTGACTTAGTTAATGTTATTATTTGAGAAGAAATTTTTGGCCTTTGAGTTAGTACCCATTGAAATAAATGGGGCAGTTCATACCTCACAACTATGGTTTCAGGCTCTCTGCAAACTCAGGCACTAGTCTGGGCATAACTTACATTTGCTTCATGTTGTGAAGGTTCTCTTTGCAACCATAACAGCTTTCATTTAAAAAAAAATTGAGCTGAGACTGTAGAAAACAACTGAGAGGTCTGGTCAGTGCTTCAGGGAATTCCTTACACTTTGGGAAACACTGCAGAAACAGAGTCGTGCACAAAAACCTTCCGAGTTACAATGAGATTGCGGTCTCAGTTCCAGGTCAGGCTACACATGCCCTCAAAAGGGCTCTGAAGAGCTCCCTCAAGTAGGAAGGGCAGATGATTTAGAAGGTACAGCACTTATCCGAGGGCTCAGATTCACCACACAGGGTGTACAGTATTTTAAAATAGCAGAAAATCTAAGCATTTCTTGAAGCTTGTGGGTTGAAATATTATTTTGGAGTTGTGTTGTTTTCTTTGAGATATACAGAAGGTTTGGTATTCTGTCAGGGCTTACATTTTCCCCATGCTCTTACAATAGAGACACTACTGTGTTGTTAGATTGACAAGAATATATGGCGGCTCCGCAATATGGGACTGCCATGTTAATATTTTGCTCAAATTCAGCCAACCCTCAACATTTGCCTCCGAAGGAAGAGATCAATTCTTAAGCTACAGAAACTACCCTGTCCCAAATTAAATTGTTCATTCTCTAGCCTTCCTAGTGAGTGAATATTTTTACAAACTGCACCATCTACTGGCAGATGCATACAATTGTTTCCAGTAGATTAACTGCAGGCACAGATCTTTATAACTTTATATCTTTATATATCTTTAGGATTGGAAGGATTAGAATTCTATCTGTAAATGTTAGTAAGAGTCAATTTCACTGTACACACAAACTGACAAAATACTTCCACCGATAATCATTTAAATTTACAGAGAGGCAAAGTAAAAAAATGCTGCTTGAGAACTTAATTTCGTTTAAAGATATTTACTTTGTATATTTTGACGTGTGTATTCACAATTTGTGTTTTGACAATTATAAAGCTTTAAATTTTGAATCACAATGTCTGTCGTTAAATAATTGTCCTTCTCCCCTGTTGTTGACCTCCCACCCCAATTTCCCACAGTTATGAGTATTTAGATTGTTGGAAGTGCTTAAAATAATAATAATTTTAAAAAGTGGCCAAGCTAAATAGTTCAACAGTTAAAACAGTTAACAACACCTTCGCCTCCCCGCAACAAAAAAAAAAAAAGCCTCCATCTGAAAAAAACCTTACAATTTCCACAGTTCTGCTGAGTTCATAATCCTGTGGATTGCACAAAGCACAGAACAAAGAAAGAAACTGCCTGGAGCTATCATGGTAACCCAAGTTCCAAACAGACTCAAGAATGGCTTCTGAAAACAAATAGATAGTCGGCATGGTAACTAGGATAGCCAAGCAGAGTTTTATTATTGCTATTTACTTATTTTATTTATTTGGAACTTATGATTCCGCATTCTAAAGCAAACAGTGATAATAAAACAAACAATGTGAAACTTTCTAATTAATGTAACGTCATCCAAATATTACTGAGCCAATAGCAGTGCTATCAGTAAATGGAAACTGAATAATTACTGTGGTATCCTGGAGGTATTATAAATCATTGATGAACCTTCACTAACCAAACAGCACTCCCTTCACTATCATTTTGAAACACTCTTGTTTTACCCAGGCTATTGCCTTGCAAAAGTTATCGGCTTGAGCTGAAAGGCAACAGAAGCAACACATATGTGTATTCATCTCAAAAGCAACAACAGGAGCCTAATGCTAAAAACAAAACAAAAAACAACTATGAACCTCACCCAACAAAGTTGTCCTGCCTTTTAATCCTTCTGAGGTCATTTAAACCAAGTTTATGCCCTCTCCTACATTTTATTGGACTAAAGGTCTTCCCATCACCCTTGGCTGAATCTTCCCTGCCACTTACAGTTGTACAAATTGCTATGTACCTTATCTTTTCTGACACACCCCAGAGATGCCTGCATTTCTATGCTGAAGGAAACTTTGTTTGCAAATACTACCATCTGCAATTTACTGTGAGAGCCTTCAGCCTGACAGTCTCTGATTTATAACAACTTGTCTTTTTATAATCTGTAACTGCAAAGGGCACACTTTAAACCAGAATTGAATGTTCTGAGACAGTACAGGTTTTGAAGATATTCTGCATACTTCAAATGGACACCACCACTAGGACAAGTGATATGTCCAGAATGAGAATTAACTGATGCGCACCCAATATACCCGGACTTAGAAAGTAGCTTCTGTGGGTTATTTCATATAATTGTCCATTTGGGGATTCTTGCACTTTCCCCCGAAGTTTTGGCCACTGTTGAAAACAGGATACTGGACTAAATTAACTACTGGTCCAATCTAGTAAATTCCTTTAAAAAAAAAACAAACACACACCTTACCCTTGGTCCTTTTTTTTTTCCTAGGGACAAATTACTAAATATTCTTTCTATACACCTCTGTAGCGAATAAGTTACTATAAGATCTATCCCCATCCACACAGAACCTCCTGCATCCCATTGTAGCTATGACAGTACATCCATCACTCTGACAATATTCACAAAGAGTTGAAAGAATACCTTTCATTAGCTTAAAATATCATAGGTGAGTGGGGTTGCCTGTTGAAGAGTTAGAAGTCTAATGTTCTAAGAGGTTCTTAGGTTTTTCTCCCTCCCCCGACTCCTTTGTTTTTCTTAAGGCAGGCTCTCTCCACCTTCCACCCAGAAAGTCCACAAGGGGATAGGTAGGGCTCAGAAATGTAACTGTCACTTCTTGTGAATACGATGTCTTGGTGCATCAGTCATGGTCACTGTTCACTCCAAAAGGCTCTTTGGAAGCAGTATGACCTTGTGGAGAGAATCAGGAGACCTAAGTTCTATTCCCACTCTGCTAGCAGCCTTGGGTCACCTTGAGCAAGACATCACCTCCCCATGCCTCAGTTTCCTCATGTGTAAAATGACCCTGACTTTTGTAAATTGTAAAGTGCTTTGAGATTGTCCAATGAAAAGTGAGATAAGACTTGGGTTTTTATTATTCAAATTCAATAGCCTACAGTCAGTCCTTGCACATTTGTTAGATTTAGGTAATTAGCTTTTGTTCTGCAAAAATATGTTAAAGGTTGATCATTACAGGCAGAAAAAATAATGGCATGTCCTATGGCCTTTCCTCACCCTGCAGAACATTAATTGGAGCAGAAATGTTAGAAATCGCTTACTGCTCCTTACCAATGAAAGAAGGGAGAAGGATTTCACTACCTGCATCTCAATTTTCACTGGGTGGCGATGAGGAAGAGGGTCTATTTCTGCTGCCACTGTGATACCCTCAGCCCTGACTTGAGTATCCTTTTATCTTTCGAGTCCTGTTTGCAGAAACAAGGGACTCAGTGATTAAATATATCAACAGTTTACACTGTCTATTCATACTCTGCTTTATAGCTTTTTGGCCCAGTCTTTACTGTTCCAGTCCTTCACTCCAGGCTGCAGAGGGGTGGGAAGGAGCAGAGACAGTACTAGGTCATCGTTCCACTCCTCCAACAAAACTGCTGGGGACAGATTGGTCCCCAAGCAAAGTTTAGAGCAGTCCTGAAGCTGCTCTATCTTATGCCTAGCTAAACCACCACCACAAGATGGTCACCAGAGGCATAAGATGCCCCAGCATTGGAGTTTGTAACTCTGCTCTGTAGCTACCACCTAACATTCTCCTCATCTCACTGCCTCCTAAAACCATACCAAGAGACAAAGATGAAGACAGCTATAACTGTGAGATTGCTCTCCTGTGGACCTTCTCGCTACACTACTAGGACCTCTCTTCCCATGAAAAAGCTTCAATTCTTCACTGCTATGATGAGTGGGCATATTATCAGGGACTTCCCCCCTCATCACAAGAATGGAGACCACCAAAAGGGGAGTAGCCATGGTGGCACAAGGACAGTCCTGTCAGAACTTCACCCAGGTCAGCTCTCAGCCACTGCCTCCCACCCTGCTTTGGGCTGCTGTCTCTGATCTCCTACTGTCTGCCCCAGCTCCTCCCATCTGGACTGAACCCCCTCCTCCCTCCCACATACACACACCTAGCCTCAAACTTTACTCCTGTACATCTCTCTCTCTCTCTCTCTCTCTCTCTCTCACACACACACACACACACACACAGAGTGAAGCTGCTGAAGTTGGAATCAGGTG